>NW_015170326.1:25246-34765 GCF_001447785.1 Gekko japonicus | reverse complement strand
CTCGCAGAGGAGGGAGAGCTTGTACCTGAAGGCGGGCCAGGGGGGTGGCTCTGCAACTTACCTGGCTGCTTCTTGGTCCTCGTGGCCCAACTGGGGGTTGTTGGGAGCAGAGGGTGGGGCTTGTTGCATGTGCCTGCCCCCAGGGCTCCTTACTGCCGGAGCTCCGCTCCTGTGCGCTCCCTCAGGAAATGACCCCTGCACAAAACACACTGTAGGAAGCGTTTCAGAGTCTCTTCATTCTCCTGAACATTACTGGAAAGAGCTTCCTTATCTCCTGAAGGTATTTCAGGTCTAACTGGGGTCAGGGACAAGATCCAGGGACCGCGACACCAACTGTGACACAGCAGTAGCGAGAGATGAACCGGCGATTCTCTTTTAGTGGTTGCTGTTGTTCCCCATTCATTTGGAGGCTTTCTCACAGTAATTTTCGTCTTGACACATAATACAGTCAGCTGCAGCTTGCAGTTCGCGTCTCTGTCTCCCCTTTCAAGTGACTGAGGTACGCTGGTTAAAACACGGCCCAAATAGGAGTGGGGGTTGTCTGCGTGGGTCTTTTCTGTGCTGTGACTGAGCCGATGCCCACCTGTCCTGCGTAGTGGGAAAGGCTGCACAATGAAAACTCTGGCCACCTGCGCCCACAAGGCTGCCTGAATAAAAGCTGATAAAAACGGAAGCATTGTGGATTGCCGACAGGTTGGGGTCAGTGTTCCCTCTGAGCTGAGTTAGTGTGAGCCAGCTCACATTTTTTTAGCCTCCAGCTCACACAATTTTGTCTTAGCTCAGGAAGGATGGGGCTCCAGCGGAAACTAATTGATTCAGTAGCCAAATCGCTCGCTCACAACTTTAATGCCAGTAGCTCACAAAGTAGAATTTCTGCTCACAACACTCCATCGCTTAGAGGGAGCATTGGTTGGGGTGGGGGTGATTTGCAAGAAACATGGAATTCATAACGCCTAAATCCAGGAAGAAATGTGGAGTGGGAGGGGGGATTCTGGGAGCAGCCCTCCTTCGAATTCCTTTTCCCTGTACGGTGCCTCTCCATAATGATGCGCTGATGCTTTTTTTGGGGTGGGGGGGGAGGAATTCAGACATAATTAAACCAAACACAATCCGCCACTAGCAGGCCAAGATACTTAACCAGCACAAGGGAAGGCACTAACTAAAAAAGGTGTTAATTACCCTGCTTATGAGGCGGCGGCGTTATTAGCATAACCCTGGCGTAATTAACTCGCAACGAACTATCCCACAAATATTAATTGCCTAAAACTTCTGCCGAACTCCAACGTATTAATAACGACAGTAATTATGTATAGATTGGGTGGCTGAGAGTTAATGGCACGGGGGATTTGATTTGTCCCTCCGAAACGCGATAAAAACCGGAGGAAGGGTTCTCCAGACAATCAATTGATATTTAATTAACAAAACACAAGCTTTTGGAGAGGACCTAAATTAAAAGTCCGCCATGTCTAATCTAAAGTATTATGGCTGGAACTCCTTGTGATTGTTGGAGGAGGCACAGATCTCCCCGCTGATTTGATGGGAGGGTTCTGCAAAAGTTACAACACTTAAGACCGTTGAGGATTAGTGCAATAACACTCGCTCTTTGCTGATGAACTAATTTAACAAAACCCATTTTGGCAACCCAGAAGTCCGCTTTCTAGCTGAAGTACGGATGGGCATGTTGAAGTAATACTTTTTTTCAGGGCTATTTTGGGGCAGGAATGCACAGGAACGGAGTTCCGGCTGGGTCCTGAGTTGGCCACGCCCAGCGGGAACTCATTAGCATGATAGGCCAAACCCAACAGCAGAAACTCATTAGGATTGGCTACATTAGGGGGTGTGTGGCCTAACATGCAAAGGAGTTCCTGCTACAAAAAAAGCCCTGGGTTTTGACAACAAACAAGGTAAACAGAATAAGAAGCAAAAGGTGGGTGTGGCTGGATGACCACTCTTCTGGTAACATGGGGGGGTGGCCTAATGTGCTAATGAGCTGTGCTGTTGGGGGTGTGGCCTAATATGCTAATGAGTTTCTGCTGTTGGGTGTGGCCTATTATGCTAATGAGTTCCTGCTGGGCTTTTTCTACAAAAAGAGCCCTGCGTTTTTTTCCAAAAGCTGCCTGCATAGATTATGACTGGGATGTAGGCGAACGCTTCAAAGAGCTATTCACGAAGGGTTTCAGCTGGTCCTAAGTCATAGAATCATAGAGTTGAAAGGGACCTCCAGGGTCATCTAGTCCAACCCCCTGCACAATGCAGGAAATTCACAAATACCTCCCCCCACACACACACCACCAGTGACCCCTGTTCCATGCTCAGAAGATGTCAAAGAAAACCCTCCAGGATCCCGGGAGATCTCCAGGCCCCACCTGGAGGCTGCTAACTCCACCCCGACAGATCTCTGTGTGTGCGCCGCCCGTGTTTGCACTCCTGAGTCTCTGTCTTTGTTTCTTCCAACGGGTCGTAAATAAGAGCTACTCCCTGTCCACCTGGCCCGTTTGTCGTCGTGAAATATTAATTAGCAGCCGAGTAAGGCCTCCTCTGTCCAGGTGGGTTTCCGATGCTCCAGCTGCCAGTGGATAAGCAGCAGAACTGACGTGCCCCGCTCCCCTCCCCCCAGCCCCAAGATTTCTCTGTCTCTCTGAATGCAAAGAGAGGCATTCAGGAGCTTTGCAAAGGTGCTTCTGAGTTCTCGGCAATAGCGCAGTTTTAGCTTTGGGGTTCCCCACGGCCGGCCCTAGACAGGCATGGAAGGTGGTAAAAAGGGAGATGCCAACCTCCAGGTGGAACCGGGGATCCCCTGACATTACCACTCGTCTCCAGACTACAGAGACCAGTTCCCCTGGAGAAAAAGGGGTGCTTTGTGTTGGAAAATTTGGCAAAAAAAATTATATATTCAGAGTTTGCAACGGATCTTTGTTCACTGGAGAGGGGGCATATTCTTTCTATGTAAAAATCTTTATTTCTAAAGGGAAGGGTACACGGGAAATCTACAACACAACAGACACTTAAGACTACATCCTCACTGTTTCAAGTACAACTACAGACAGACTGACCACACGGTTGGTAATGGAGATTCTTCCTTTCTATGCCAGCTTGATGTCGTGGTTAAGTGCGCGGACTCTAATCTGGGAGAACCGGGGTTGATTCCCCACTCCTCCACTTGCACCTGGCTGGATGACCTTAGGCAAGCCGTAGTTCTGAGAAGAGCTGTCCTTGAAAAAGAGCAGTTTCTGTTAGAGCTCTCTCAGCCCCGCCTACCTCACAGGGTGCCTGTTGTAGGGAGGGGAAGGGAAAGGAGTTTGTAAGCCGCTCTGAGACTCCTTTTGGGTAGTGAAGGGTGGGGTATAAATCCAGTCTCCTCCTCTTCTTCTTCTTCTTGACCGCAGAAGGAAATCACCTGAATACATTAACCAATGATTGTGAATAAAAAGAAGAAGAAGCAGAAGAAGAAGAGGAGGAGGAGGAGCCCCTTAGAAGACCAACAAGAATTGTGGCAGGGAATGAGTTTCCACGAGTCACTGCTCACACATTTTGTTAGACTTTAAGGTGCGACTGGACTCTTATTCTTTTCTTCCGCAAAATTCCAATTCTCCAGGACTGCTCTTCTTAAAAACAATAAGAAGATGCTATGTAGTCCTCTTTACATCCCGCTCAGCTAGTGTGGGAACTCTAAAGTAGCCAGCCAAAGCAACTCTCCCGGCGACATATGCTGGAAGCCACGAGTCTGCAGTCTTCAAGTGTTCAGGTCTCTGTGCTAAGCCCCAACACAGTACAACACTGACAACCATATGCTGAAATTTATGGCCATATGTAAATGCAAGTATGCAAATCACCCCCATGGTCATTTGCATGTTGCGTCACTCATGGGGGCCCTGCAAACTCTGCTGATGGATCCACTGCATGGGGGGGGGGTTGTTCCCCCCCCCAAAATACCTCTTCTTCCTGCAGTTACAAAGGAAACGGGGGGGGGGCACACTGGGTGAGCACCAAATGCAAAACAATTTACAGGAAGCACAAAACAAAAGGCACCTGTGCGGCTGGGGGGTGGGGGTGGGGAGGGCGTGGAAAGCGCCGTTAAGTCACAGCCGAAAGGGACTGAGAATAAAATGGCCGATATCGTAATATCAGCCCTGTGTAGATCTATGGTGCGGACTCATTTCGGTGAGCCAGTTTGGTGGAGTGGTTAGGAGCGCGGACTCTAATCTGGGAGAACCGGGTTTGATTCCCCACTCCTCCTCCACATGCGGCTGCTGGTGTGACCTTGGTTCAGTCACAAGTTCTCTCAGAGCTGTTCTCTTAAGGGCAGTCCTCGAGAGAGCTCTCTCAGCCCCACCGACCTCACAGGGTGTCTGTTGTGGGGAGGGGAAGGGAAAGGAGATTATGAGCCGCTCTGAGACACCTTCGAGTAGTGAAGGGCTGAGTATAAATCCATCTCCTCCTCCTCCTCCTCCTCCTCCTTCTCCTAAATTTGCAGATGACACAAAGTTGTTCAAGGTGGTGACAACCAGGGAGGATTGTGAAGCACTCCAAAGGGATCTGTCGAGGATGGGCGAGTGGGCGTCAATGTGGCAAATGGGGTTCAGTGTGGCCAAGTGCAAGGTGATGCACATTGGAGTCAAAAATCCTAACTATAAATACACATTGATGGGGTCTGAACTGGCAGAGACTGACCAAGAGAGAGATCTTGGAGTCGTAGTAGATAACTCACTGAAAATGTCGAGACAGTGTGCGACTGCAATAAAGAAGGCCAGTGCTATGCTGGGGATTATTAGGAAGGGAATTGAAAACAAATCAGCCAGTATCATAATGCCCCTGTATAAATCGATGGTACGTCCTCATTTGGAGTACTGTGTACTGTTCTGGTCACCACACCTCAAAAAGGATATTATAGCATTGGGAAAAGTGCAGAAAAGGGCAAATAGAAGGATAAAAGGGTTGGGACACTTTCCCTATGAAGAAAGGTTAAAGCGCTTGGGAGTCTTAAGCTTGGAGAAACGACGGCTGAGGGGTGACATGATCGAGGTTTATAAGATTATGTATTGGAAAGAGCAGGTTGAGAAAGAAGTACTTTTCTCCCTTTCTCACAATACAAGAACCCGTGGGCACGCCATGAAATTGCTGAGCGGTCGGGTTCGAACAGAAAAAAGGAAGTCCTTCTTCACCCAGAGAGTGATTAACACTTGGAATTCACTGCCACAGGAGGTGGCGGCGGCTACAAGCACGGACAGCTTCAAGAGGGAACTATTAGCCACAAAGTATAGATAGGAACTCTCGGTCTGGGGCAAGGGATGCTCTGTATTCTTGGTGCTTTGGGGGGGGGGTCAACAGTGGAAGGGCTCCTAGTGTCCTGGCCCCACCGCTGGACCTCCTGATGGCACCTGGTATTTTTGGCCACTGTGTGACATAATGTTGGACTAGATGGGCCATTGACCTAATCCAACATTGGCTTCTCTTATGCTCTTATGTTCTTCTCCTTCTCCTTCTTCTGGTATACTGCACACAGCTCTGGTCACCATATCTCCAAAAGAGCTGGAAAAGTACAGAGGAGGGAAACCAAGATGATGAGGGGGTTGGAGCTCCGTCTCTATGAAAAAAGTCTGGGACTTTAGAAAAGAGACGACTCAGGGGTGACATGATAAGAGGTTTATAAAATTCTGCAAGGGGTGGAGAGAGCTGGCAAAGAGAACTTTTTCTCCCTCTCCCAAAAGACTAAAACTCAAAGGCATCCAATGAAACTGATGGGCAGTAGGTTCAGGACGGACAAAAGGGAATACGACTTTACACAGAGAGTGACTAAAATGTGGGATTGGCTGCCAGAGGATGTAGTGATGGCCATGGGAACAAAGAGCTTTAAAGGGGGATTCATGAAGGTAAGTCGTTGAAAAGTACTGGGTTCGACGCATGGAGAACTCGGACTATGACATGCGTTCAACTTCAGACGCGTTTATTGTACTTCACAACAAGACTACTTCTTCACCCAGAGAGTGATTAATACTTGGAATTCACTGCCACAGGAAGTGGTGGCGGCTACAAGCATGGACGGCTTCAAGAGGGAATTAGATAAGCATATGGAGCAGAGGTCCATCAGTGGCTATTAGCCACAAGGTATAGATAGGGGCTCTGGGGCAAGTGATGCTCTGTCTTCTTGGTGCTTGGGGGGGTCAACAGTGGGAGGGCTTTGAATGTCCTTGCCCCACTGCTGGACCTCCTGACGGCATCTGGTATTTTTGACCACTGTGTGACACAGAGTGTTGGACTCGATGGGCAATAGGCCTGATCCAACATTGGCTTCTCTTATGTCTTTATGTTAAGACAAGGAAAAATGGCCCTGCAAGGCCAAGTATATACACTCCCATCCGGTACACCTCTGTCCCCATTGGAGGGGTTGAATTTCCCGCCAAGGGTGGACTCTAGGTGGACTAGGATGCTCGGTCCCCTTTGTGTCTGGGGACCAAGCTCCTGCTTAGCTGTGGACCCCTGGTGGCGGTCCACGTACATAGCAGTCATGGTGACTGGGGTGACTGAGCTAAAGCTATAGAGTCCTTCCAAAAAGGCCAGAGCATCTCGTTTTTATCAGGAGCGACATGAGTATGTCGGGGTTGCTTTCTCACTTTTGGTAAAAACCAGAATCGACACTGGCAACGCTCGAGCGGTTTGCAAAAAGCTCTGTGGTAGAACGATGGGATCTGCCGATCAGTTGTCGTTCCAGGAGATCTCCAGGCCCCACCTGGAGACTGGCAACCCGAGCTCTGAGGGAAGAAACTGGGTGACTGGTGCCAACCTGCCCTCCTGCTCCTCCTCCTCTCTCTCGAGCCTTCCGTGAGCAGCCTCCGTCGCTCGTTCCTTCCTCTCGGCACCTCCGACAGGAAGACGGAGAAGAGGTAACAGATGGGATGAGCCAGCTCCAAAAATAGGGTCATGCATCTTTAACCAGGTCCCAAAGGGTGTCAGGCCGCACTGCATTTTTGATGCCTGGCATAACTGCGGGGGTGGGGGGGGGGCAGGGAGAGGAGGCCTCCTTGCCCAGGTTCAGCCGTTCCCTTACCTGCCGGCAGCTGCAGGGCCCGGATGAATATTTCATGGCTGCCCTTGTGGTTTTCGGCAGCCGCGGGCTGGCTCATCGCCGCGGCCGCCAACCGTTTCCCCTCTGCCGCTCATCCGGTGCTATCTCAGCCTGAGCTAATACCCCTACCCCAAGAGATGAGCCCCCATTGTTGTTCGGCTCATGAAAGATTGATAAGGCCGGAGGCCGAGGCCGGGCCGCACAGGCCGGAAGCATCACACCCGGATCCCAGCCCATCTTCCGCGCCCAAGTGTGGGACTGCCCGAGGAAAAAACAGGCCTTTACAGACCTTGGCCTGAGGTGAAAGAGACGCCTTACAGCTTCGAGTCTGTACGAGACATGGAGACCAACGGCCCGGAGCCAGAGGCACCGTCGTCACTACTCCTGTGCCAGCTCTTTGCTAGGAATGGCGTTCTGCATAAAACGAATGGTTATGAGCTCTGGCGAGAGGAAGACCGTTCCTCACAACACCCCTGTAAAGGAGGCCGCAATTAGTAGCTGCTGCTCAGAGTGACCAACACTGTTAAGAGTGGCTAACTATAAATACACGTTGATGGGGTCTGAACTGGCAGAGACTGACCAAGAGAGAGATCTTGGAGTCGTAGTAGATAACTCAATGAAAATGTCGAGACAGTGTGCGACTGCAATAAAAAAGGCCAATGTATGCTGGGGATTATTAGGGAGGGAATTGAAAACAGATCAGCCAGTATCGTCATGCCACTGTATAAATCGATGGTGCGATCTAATTTGGAGTACTGTGTACAGTTCTGGCCACCACACCTCAAAAAGGATATTATAGCATTGGGGAAAGTGCAGAAAAGGGCAACTAGAAGGATAAAAGGGTTGGAACACTTTCCCTATGAAGAAAGGTTAAAGCGCTTGGGGCTCTTTAGCTTGGAGAAATGATGGCTGAGGGGGTGACATGATGATCGAGGTTTACAAGATTATGCATGGGGTAGAGCAGGTTGAGAAAGAAGAACTTTTCTCTCTTTCTCACAAGACAAGAACTCGTGGGCACTCCATGAAATTGCTGAGCGGTCAGGTTAGAACGGATAAAAGGAAGTCCTTCTTCACCCAAAGAGTGATGAACACATGGAATTCACTGCCACAGGAGGTGGTGGCGGCTACAAGCACGGAGAGCTTCAAGAGGCTATTAGAGAAGCATATGGAGCAGAAGTCGTTCAGTGGCTATTGGCCTGATCCAACATTGGCTTCTCTTATGTTCTTCTGTCTGGGGCTAGTGATGCTCTGTATTCTTGGTGCCGGGGGGGGGGTTTTTTTTTGGGGCCGGGGGGGGGGGGGACAGCAGTGGAGGGCTTCTAGTGTCCTGGCCCCTTCTGCTGGACCTCCTGGTGGCACCTGGTATTTTTGCTTTATAGAAACAACCAGGGAAACATTTTGTATATAATGCAATAGATACTATATTGAAATTTTATATGAAGTGTAAATTAATTTTTAGAATGCTTAATTCATAAATTCATAAAATACCACCTATTAATTCATACATAAGAATATCAATATTATAAACAGATCACAATACAGTAAGAGAATCACAACACATCAATATATTAACGAAGCTTCCGGCTTGAGTCTTCGTTTCGCTCCTAGACTTCCTCAGAAGTAAATTCTCTTATTCAACATTTTGCATTTAGTGAGTGTCGTCTCCTTTATTTTCCAAGGGTTTTTTCCTCTCTGCTTATCAAAGCTTATGTTCCTTCATACCAGGCTCCAGTCCAGTCTGCTGCGCGCTATGAATTGCTAGCAGAGAGTTGCTAGAGAGAGAAAAATCTTGTTTGTGATTCTCTTAATGTATTGTGATCTGTTTATAATATTGAGATTCTTATCTATATATCTAATAGCCAAGTCGCCCCCTGGTGTGCGGATAGCTAAATCCGCACACCGGGGGCACCTGGGGGGAGGGGGAGTTTTGTGCACACATGGGGTGGTCCCCAGGTGTGCACAAAAATCTGAAAAGTAAAAAAAAACAGGGGGATACTTAACCCCCCCAAAACTGACAGAGCGTTCCCTGCGCATGCGCGGGGAACGCTCTGCAGCTGGCCTCGCTGTCGCCGCCACCTCGAAGACAGCCGGCCAGACCCGTGAGAGGAAGGGAGGGTGCAAGGCCCGGCCGGCTGCAAGCCGTTGGGCCTTGCTTAAGGGGGGGAGGCAGCTGGCCTCGCCGCCAGCCTCGCTTGGGGGGGGAAGCAGCCGTCCTTGCCGCCACCGCCTCGGAACCAACCGGCTGGGAGCAAGGGCGGCCGCGAGGCCCAGGCAGCTACAAGCTGCTGGCCCTCGCTTGGGGGGGGAAGCAGCCGGCCTCACCACTGCTGCCGCCGCCACCTCAGAGCCAGCCGGCCGGGTGGGAGGGCGGCCGTGAGGCCTGGGCGGCCGCAAGGCACTGGCCCTCGCTTGGGGGGGAAGCAGCGAGGCCCAGCGGCTACAATCCGCGCAGGCCT
>NW_015170326.1:11854-25128 GCF_001447785.1 Gekko japonicus | reverse complement strand
TGCGCCGCAGGTCTCGCCGCCTGCCCCCTTCTTCGTTCCCCTGGGGCACCGGAGGGGGGGGGGGGGGCAGCCTGCACGACCCGCAGGAACCCAGGGCGGAGGGGCTGGTCTGAAAGGCGGCCTCGAGAAACTGTGGAGAAGACGCCGCCCCAGAAAGTTCATTCGCTCGAAGAGAAATAAAAAGGCGAGGCCATCTGGAGCAGCTCCGAACAAGCCACGGGGGGAGGGAACCTGTGGGTCTGGGCACCTGCAGGGGAGCCTGGGGAGAAAGTGTGTGTGTGTGTGTTTGTGATATGAGATCTCCCCCCCGCGCGAGTATCGTGGGTCCCCCTCTTATTTATAATATTCTCAATCTCAGTATTATGAATCTCAATATTATGATGTTTATAATCTCAATATTATGATGTTTAATTCTGTTTTTAATTCTGGCACTTGTGCCTCGTTGTTAGCCGCCCTGAGCCTTCGGGGAGAGCGGGATATAAATCCATAAATAAATAAATAATAAAAAAATTATGTATGAATTAATACCGGTAGGTGGTATTTTATGAATGTATTAATTAAGCACTCTAAAAATTAATTTACACTTTGTATAAAATTTCAATATAGTATCTGTTGCATTATATCCAAAACGCTTCCCTATATTGTTCACTTTTTGTATAATTTTGACTCTTAAAGAAATTTATTAGCGTCACAGTTCTTTTTGGTTTTCGATTACCCGGTATTTTTGGCCACTGTGTGACACAGAGTGTTGGACTGGATGGGCCATTGGCCTGATCCAACATTGGCTCCTCTTATGTTCTTATGGGGGATGAATTCTGTGGCATTATACTCTGCTGAGGTCCCCCCCTCCATCTACAGGCTCCACCCCCAAATCTCCAGGAATTTCCCAACCCAAAGCTGGCAACCATAGCCTGAGGACAGATGACACAGGTGGCTACCAGAAACAAAAATCTTTGCTGTTCCAGAAATCGTTCCTTTCAGGGGTCATTTTGGAGAAAAAGAGGTGCAGGAGCTCCATAACTCATTAGCATAACTTATTTGCATATGCCACACCCCCTGACATCACTGGAAGTGTGTCAGAAGGCAACACCCACCGCTCAGGCTCCACTGTACTGGCAACACCCACCGCTCAGGCTCCCCTGTACTGTTTGGGATTGCCAGCTATTGGGGGGGGGGGATGACGTGCAGATCTGTCCTCGCAGAGGAGAGAGAGCTTGTACCTGAATAAATCTTGGTCTTAAAGGTGCCACTGGACTGTTTTGGACCGGGGGGAGCTCTGCGACTTACCTGGCTGCTTCTTGCTCTGTCTGAGGGCTGCTGGGAGCAGGGGGTGGGGCTTGTTGCATGTGCCCGCCCCCTGGGCTCTTTACTGCCGGAGCTCCTGCAGGAAATGACCCCTGGTTCCTTTCTATAATGAAACAAAAAATATGATCAGTAGTTTCCCCCCGCCAACATGTTCCTTCAGGACTACAACCCAGTGACCTCCTGTAACACTTGAACTCAGAGGCACCCAATGAAACTGAAGGGTGAAGGAAGTCAGTGACTTGTATCTGATGAAGGGGGCTTTGAGTCTTGAAAGCTCACACTGTAAATCTTGTTGGTCTCTAAGGTGCTGCTGGACATTCCAGTCTTGCTTTTCTACTGCTGACCAACACGACTGCCCACCTGGAATTGTCTTCCCTCAATGAGAGATTCACTTGTGTTACATCATGGATATGGACTTGGAAAAGGGGGTCTCCAGACCACAGTCTCTGAAGAGCCAGTTTGGTGTAGTGATGAGGAACGCGGACTCTGATCTGGGGGAACTGGGTTTGATCCCCCACGCCTCTGCATGCAGCTGCTGGTGTGACCTTGGGTCAGTCACAAGTTCTCTCTCAGAGCCGTTCTCTCAAGAGCAGTCCTCGAAACACCAACCATTTTCTCTCTTAATCCTAATATCTATCATTCTTATCAGTTCCTATATATTCACTCTCTCCTTTGTTTATTTCCATATTCACACTCATTCTTGCACTCAACCATTGATTAATTAATATTCCCACTCATTCTTCCACTCACACATTGACCTCAAAACCATGTTAATATGTGATAATTAAATGCTAGTGAAAAGGTTAATTAATTTAAAGGGTAAATGGGAAATTTGATAATTTGAAAAATTATATAAAAATTTAATTTAATATTGTGCCCCTGTGCTGTATGTAAGGGAATCAACAAGAGGCGTTAGGAGTGAAATAAGGTTATACATCATTTGAATGATTGAAATTATCAGTAAGAACTGTCAAAGATAGATTTAGAACTTTTTAACGCAGTTATGAATGTAAGATTAAGGAGAAGAGTAAATTGGTATAAAAGAAGAGTAAAAGATTGGCTTCTCTGTGCTGCTGTGAAGAAAAAAGTGATGTCTTAGGAATTTTATAAAGTAATCTTGTTGTTTAATGTGTTTATATGTACAGCATTGGTTCATAATAGTAAAAACCCAATAAATATATTATATTAAAAAAAAGAGAGAGAGCAGTCCTCGAAAGAGCTCTCTCAGCCCCAACTACCTCACAGGCAACGCTCCCTCTAAGCTGTGGAGTCTTGTGAGCAAAAACTCTACTTTGTGAGCGACTGTCATTAAAGTTGTGAGCGGGCTATTTGGCTCCTGCATAAATTAGTTTGATTTGGAGTCCCATCCTTCCTGAGCCAAGACAAAAATGTGTGAGCCGGAGGCTAGAAAACTGTGAGCTAGCTCACACTAACTCAGCTTAGAGGGAACACTGCTCACAGGGTGTCTGTTGTGGGGAGGGGGGAAGGGAAAGGAGACTGTGAGCTGCTCTGAGACTCCTTTGGGTAGTGAAGGGCGGGGTATAAATCCAATCTCCTCCTCCTCCTTCTGGAGTTCTCTGTCACTGGATGCATCAATAGTCATAGTTCAGATGGCTTTCAAAGGGGATTAGAAGTATTTACAGAAAAGAATCCATTAATGGCTATTAGCTGTAATGATTAAATATTCCATATTCAGAGGAAGTGGACCGTTGAATACCAGTGCGTGGGGAGGCTCTGTGTTCTCCTTGCAGGTCTTCTGCGGTTGTCTGATGGGCTGCTATATGAAACAGGATGATGGATGAGATAGACTGTTGGTTTGCTCCAGCAGGGCTGCTGTTATATTCTTAAGTTTGTGCTCCAAATGGTTCAAAGTCCTGGTCAGCAGGGGTCATTTCCTCCGGGAGCGCACAGGAGCGGAGCTCCAGCAGTAAGGAGCCCAGGGGGTGGGCACATGCAACAAGACCCGCCCCCTACTCCCAGCAGCCCTCAGTCGGGCCACGAGGAGCAAGAAGCAGCCAGGTAAGTTGCAGAGCCCCCCCTCGCCTTCAGGTACAAGCTCTCCCTCCTCTGTGAGGGCAGATCTGCTCGCTCGTGTCCCCCCCCCCCCAATAGCTAGCAATCCAAAACAGTCCAGTGGCATCTTTAAGGCCAAGTTTTATTCAGGTAAAAGCTCTCCCTCCTCTGCGAGGACAGATCCGCATATTCCTCCCCCCAATAGCTAGCAATTCAAAACAGTCCAGTGGAGCCTGAGCGGTGGGTGTTGCCTTCGGACACACTTCCGGTGATGTCAGGGGGTGTGGGGCATATGCAAATGAGTTATGCTAATGAGTTATGCTAATGAGCTCCTGGACCTCTTTTTCTACGAAATGACCCCTGCTGGTTGGCCATTATATTGGCCCATGCCAGGAGTCCATAGCTTAGCTATCTTTGAGAGCAATATGCAACCTCCGTGTTCAGAGGCAGTTTACCTCAGAACAACCAGATGATGGAGATTTCCTATTGACTTCATGCCCCATTGTGAGCTTCCTGGCTAGCCACTGTTGACAACAGGAAGCTGGACTAGAGGAAACCGGCGAGGCAATTCTAACAGGGAGCGGTGGCGCAGGCAGTTCGATGCCTGCAATAACAACACTAGTGAACAGCCACTATGGCTGTTCGAGACCCACCATGGCCGGGGTGAGCTCCCGGCCCTAGTCCCAGCTCCCGCCCACCCAGTGGCTCGAAAGTGTACTCACGAGTAGACAAATGGGTACCTGCCCTAGGTGGCAGGGGGCACCCTCCTCCTGATAGCGTGTGCCAGGAGTGTGGCAGCAGCAGTAATGACAGCAGAGCAGTGGTGATGCGGCGGCGACGGATGGAGGTGGAGCTGTGACGGTGTGACGGCGCGAAGACGCAGCGCGGCGGAGCCTAAGGGACGTTAGCCGGAACCGCAGTTGGAGCAGCCGTGCGCCAGAGGAACTCCATCTGAAGCCTGCCGAGGATGCCGTCGGCCCGTCCGAGGTGCCGGAAGCAACATCAGAAGCCCGCCCGGAACAACAACAGAACGCGCTGCTGGGTGCCGGTAGGCAGCCCCTTCCCATATGAATTGTGGCCCTAGATTAGGAACAATTAGTATATTCTCTGTAAACCGCTCTGAGACTCTTCGGGGTCAAGGGCGGTATATAAATAGAAAAAATAAATAAATAAATAACATTCATGGGGCCATGGCAGTGGCAGAGCATCTAGGTCCCAAGTTCAGTCCCTGCCATCTCCAGTTAAAATGACCCCTCAGTAGGTGATGATGAGAAGAAGAAGAAGAGGAGGAGGAGGAGGAGGAGATTGGGTTTACACCCCCCATCCCTACCCGAAGGAGTCTCGAAGTGGCTTACAATCACCTTCCCTTCCTTTCCCCACAACAGACACCCTGTGAGGTAGGTGGGTCTGAGAGAGCTCTGAGAGAATGTCAGGATCCACAGCTAAACAACGAAGTACACGCTTCCAGGAAGGTTTTACTTTTATTGAAAAGCCATAGATGCAGTAACAGGAACACTGTTAGGAATGGCGGGCTACCTATGCGCATAATAGGATATAGGGCATTCGTATGCGCCCCCCCAAGCATTACCCAATTAGGTGGACTCCCGCGTGCGGGAGATGGCAAGGCTGTCTAACGGGCGCGGAGCTGGGAACGAAGAAGCTCCCACAGAAGGTAGACGCCACAACTCCTCCAGTAACTCTTTACAGATAAGCGATGCAGCTGTGAAGCAATTAAGCGCATGGGAAGGAATGCAAAGCAAATAGAAAGCCTCTCCACACTCATGGCAGCTTAGCTGACAGAGAGCCGTGACCGACTCCAGGTCACCCAGATGGCTTCATTCTATTTTAATTTTAATTTTATTGGATTTGTATCCCGCAGGCTCCGGGCAGGTTCCATCCATTGCCACGTACAAAAACTTACACACAAAACACATCGATAAAAATCCAACTAAATCCCTATGTGCTAATCAGTGCCTCAACAGACGAGATTTTTCAGATTGGGGTTCCTAGATGGTAAACATAGATCTGACCCGCTAAAGGGGAGGCCGGTAGAAGAGGGGGGACGCCCACCACCTCAGCTGAAAGCCTGGCGGAAGAGCTCCGTCTTGCAGGCCCTGTGGAAGTTTAAAAGGTCCTGCAGGGTCCCAGCTCCGTAGCTAACAACGTTTTGCCGGGGGGGCAGTGTTTTTCTCAGGGGGCCTGCTTCTGGCACCCTCCCACCATCCATGGCAGGAGGCAGTCAACCCCGCTCCTTTCCCTCCCACTGGAAAGGGAAGGTTAGCCCCAGGCAGTCCCCCCAAGTGCCTTCCTATCCTTGAGCGCTGCCTTCACGCCGTCGGAGAGGCTTGAGATTCTGCTGGACGGGGAGCGGTTTATGCGGGACTGGGAATTTGGCCGCCTGTACTGAAACTCCCCGGTGACCTCCCGCCTCCGAAAGATACAGACTTCTGGATTTGGTGGGGGGGAGAGGGGCGCCCTGCGTCACTTCGGAGGCAACCTTGCCACCAATTAGGTGTCCCGGGCTTCCTTATCCTCACCCTTTCCATTCTGTGGTGATGGGGATTGGGGGAGGGCCCATAAAAACTGCGGAGGGGGGGGCGTGGGCCCCGTGGTAGCTACGGCCCTGCAGGGTCCTGATCTCACATGGGCCCTCATTCCACCAGGTAGCGGCCAGGTCTGAAAAAACCCTGGCCTTAGTCGAGGCAAGATGAACGTCCCTGGGGCTGGGCACCACCAAGAGATGCTGATTGGCAGATCATAAAGCCCTCTGGGGTTCATAGGGGAATAGGAGTGGGGAACCAAACCGGCTCTCCAGATTAGAGTCCGCCACTCTTAAGCACTACACCAAACTGGCTCTCAGTGAAAGACCGTCCTCTGCCTGAGACCCGTTACGTCTTTCCTTGGGCAATCCTGGTTCGAGCCAGGTTGCCCTAAGACAGCTTTTGGCACACGGGAACAACATAACATTACACGTCTATTTAACAAGAAGAAGAGATTGGATTTATACCCCGCCCTTCACTACCCAAAGGTGTCTTAGAGTGGTTTACAAACTCCTTTCCCTTCCCCTCCCCACAACAGACACCCTGTGAGGTAGGTGGGGCTGAGAGAACTCTTGACAGAAACTGCTCTTTTTCAAGAACAGCTCTTGCCAGAACTATGGCTTGCCCAAGGTCATCCAGCAGGTGCAAGGGGAGGAGTGGGGAATCAAACCCGGTTCTCCCAGATTAGAGTCCGTGCACTTAACCACGACACCAAACTGGCTTCTACAATGCACTACAAGACAATGAACTGGCTTCCAAAACATACCTTGAACAAAAATATAAATGCTCCATTCCCTGGTTTGAATATTATCAGGTAAAACATCTCATAAACTCTTTGCTGACCACTTCAAATCTCTCTAGACCGTTAACTCTTTTTGAAGGAATACTAAAAATTGATAGATCATATTTTTAGAACCTTATCTCAGTTTGGTACTCAGACCTAATCATATCAAAAGCTAATCAAACTCTTAGTTACCAAACTTTATGGCAGTCCGACTGTGCTACTGCTCTCAATGACGTTGCCTGGCAAAGAATATGGTCCCCCCTCTCCATCACTTCTAAATCCTTAAATATACAATTGCAAAGTTATAAAGTACTTACTAGATGGCACCTTACGCCGGCAAAACTGCACAATGTTCCAAAAACCTACACACCGCCTTGCTGGTGGTCCTGTTGTGGTCATGGGTCCTTCATCCACTGTTGGTGGTATTGTCCTGTTGTTAAGAAATTTTGGACAATAGTTTCAAAACCTATTAGAAACATTACAGGGTATTCCATTCCTCTATCGCCGGAAGTATATTTGCTTGACCTTTGGAAAAACTCCAAAATCCCCCAAATAGGGCGAGAACTTATTTCAATATTTTTGACAGCAGCAAAGACAATTATTGCAATAACACTTTAACTCTCTCACAATGGTATGCCAAACTCTGGGAATACTATTCCATGGATAAGATCTTGGAAAAAGGTATCATATTTTCATAATTCCTATAGTCAGGGCTCATTTCCTGCAGGAGAGCACAGGAGCAAAGCTCCGACAGTAAGAAGCCCAGGGGGCGGGCACATGCAGCAAGCCTCGCCCCCTGCTCCCAGCAGCCCCCCTCGCCTTTCCCCATGTCCCCCCCCAGCTAGCAATCCAAAAGAGTCCAGTGGCACCTTTAAGACCAAGGTTTATTCAGGTACAAGCTCTCCTTCTTCTGTGAGGGCAGATCTGCGTGTCGTCCCCCCAGCTAGCAATCCAAAAGAGTCCAGTGGCACCTTTAAGACCAAGGTTTATTCAGGTAAAGCTCTCCCTCTTCTGTGAGGGCAGATCTGCACGTCGTCCCCCCAGCTAGCAATCCAAAACAGTCCAGTGGCACCTTTAAGACCAAGGTTTATTCAGGTATAAGCTCTCCCTCCTCTGTGAGGGCAGGTCTGCGCACTCCCCCCCCCATAGATAGCAATCCAAAAGAGTCCAGTGGAGCCTGAGCAGTGGGTGTTGCCTTCTGACACACTTCTAGTGATGTCAGGGGGTGTGGCATATGCAAATAAGTTATGCTAATGAGCTCTGGCACCTCTTTTTCTACGAAATGACCCCTGCCTATAGTTATCACGATTTCCAAACAAAATGGTTTCCATTTTTAGAACATGTTTTCTGTAATGATATTCCCTCTTCTTGTAATGTTCCACGCAAATTTTATGATATATTACACTTTGTGTAACACAGTTCATCCTAATGTCTGACGTTCTGCTCAACCACATCTTTGTTTCTGTAATGGTCTGTTTTACTGCTTCTTCGTAATGTGGCTATGTTGGTTTTTTTGTTGTCGTTCATTGTAATTTTGAAAATTAATTAAAAACGTTCTTTAAAAAGAGTAGACAACATTGACTTTGATGGACTGACGCTCTTATGTCTGGACATGTGCCATCTTCCACTCTGGCTTAACTGCTGGGGGTGCTTGTAGCCAGCATAAAGAGGCATGTCTGGGCTTGCCCGGGCAGGCCACCTAGTTGAAGCTTGAAGCCCCAGAAGAAAGGCAGGCAGGGTCCTGGAGCCTGCCTGCGGACTGGCCCCTGAGAGCAGCCAGCCAATCTGGAGCCTGGGGGCCATTTGAACTCACCAATCGCATGGGGGCTGGGAGAGGTGTATATAGTGAGGGCAGTTGCCCCGTACAAAGCAGTCCTATTGAGATGCAATAAACGGCTTCTTGCTGAAATCTCTCTGCCTTCGCCTCTGCCGTGTTAAAGAAGAAGAAGAAGAAGAGATTGGATTTATACCCCGCCCTTCACTCGGAGTCTCCGAGCAGCTTACAAACTCCTTTCCCTTCCCCTCCCCACAACAGACACCCTGTGAGGTGGGTGGGGCTGAGAGAGCTCTGACACAAACGGCTCTTTTTCAAGGACAGCTGTGCCAGAGCTTGTGACTGACCCAAGGTCACATCAGCAGGTGCAAGTGGAGGAGTGGGGAATCAAACCCGGTTCTCCCAGATTAGAGTCCGCACACTTAACCACTACACCAAACCCACTATTTCACAGCTCCGATTCAGTATAACGGAGCTTCTTACGTGTCCATGTTCTTGCAGTTCCCATGACGGGCGTGGGCTTTGTGTCCCGGAATTCCGTGACTTGCAGAGAGGCCTGGCTTACCACGTGGGAATCCTTCGTTGGCTTGTAGGTTCAGGATATTAGAAGGAGCCGGGAGCTGCCGTGTCAGCAGCAGCTCGCACATCTGCAGCGCAGGATCCGTGCACCGCTGAGATTAATCAGTGTTTTCCTAGCAGGCGCCAGCAGCTGCCTTGGATGTGCAGCT
This sequence comes from Gekko japonicus, assembly GCF_001447785.1. Taxonomy (NCBI): domain Eukaryota; kingdom Metazoa; phylum Chordata; class Lepidosauria; order Squamata; family Gekkonidae; genus Gekko; species Gekko japonicus. The sequence continues at coordinate 15,984 of NW_015170326.1, read as the reverse complement.
GTGGCAGCATCTGGGGAGACGAAGGGCTGGCTGCCTGGCAGTGCGGTCCGCTGCCCCCCTCCCCTCTCAGCAACAGCCAGCATGGTTTCTCATAAACATGTTAGGAGGGGGGCAGCTGTCACATAACAACATCAGAAGAGCCCTGCTGGGTCAGACCAGTGGGGGTCCCTCTAGTCCAGAGTCCCGTCTTGCACAGTGGCCAACCGGTTCCTTCTGGAGGTCCAACAACAGGGCAGAGAGGCCGAGGCCTTCCCCTGATGTTGCTTCCTGACTCTGGGATTCAGGGGCTTAGTGCCTCTGAACATGGAGGTTCCCCTCAGTCAAAATGGCTAGCAGCCATTGACAGACTTATCCACGACTCTATCTGATCCCCCTTTAAAGCTGTTTATTCCAGTGGCCATCCGGCGGCAAATCCCACATTTTAATCACACTCTGTGTCAAGTCGTATTTCCTTTTGTCCGTCCTGAACCTACTGCCCACCAGCCTCATTGGATGCCCTCGAGTCCTAGTATTTTGTCTCTTTGCCCACTCTCTCCACCCCGTGCATAATTTTATAAACCTCTCTCATGTCCCCCCCCCCCAAGTTGTCTCTTTTCTAAACTGAAAAGATCTGGTATCTGTCCTGGGGAAATCGCAACCCTTGCCAATGCTTCCCCCCCTTCTTTTGGTTGTCTGGTTCAACGTTGAGTAGTCTGAGTTGGTACCTGGTGAAGGCAGCTTTGACTCTTGAAAGCATACAGCCAGGAAAACTCGTTGGTCCCAGAGGTGCTCCTGGAATCGAATCTTACCCTGTCTGTTGTGGGAAGGGGAAGCGAAAGGAGTTTGTAAGCTGTTCTGAGACTCTGAGTGAAGGGCAAGGTAGAAATCCAATCTCCTCCTCCACCTTCTGAGTGCAATGCTCTTCTGAGGGTATACGGGGAGATGTGGTCCCAAAGATACATGTAGTCAGGGGTCATTTCCTGCAGGAGTGCACAGGAGCAGAGCTCCGGCAGTAAGGAGCTCAGGGGGTGGGCACATGTAACAAGCCCCGCCCCCTGCTCCCAGCAGCCTTCAGTTGAGCCATGAAGAGCAAGAAACAGCCAGGTAAGATGCAGAGCCCCCCCCCCGCCTGCCTTCAGGTACAAGCTCTCCCTCCTCTGTGAGGGCAGATATGTGTGTGTCCCCACCCATAGCTAGCAATCCAAAACAGTCCAGTGGAGCCTGAGCGGTGGGTGTTGCCTTCTGACACACTTCCGGTGATGTCAGGGGAGTGTGGCATATGCAAATGTTATGCTAATTAGTTATGCTAATGAGCCCCTGCACCTCTTTTTCTACTAAATGACCCCTGCATGTAGTCACCATAGAATCATAGAGTTGGAAGGGACCTCCAGGGTCATCTAGTCCAACCCCCTGCACAATGCAGGAAATTCACAAATACCCCCCCCACACACCCGCAGTGACCCCTGCTCCATGCCCAGAAGATGAGAAAAAACTCTCATGATCTGCCTAAATTCACACAATCAGCATTATGTAGATTCTGTAGTCATGATGTGAACCGGGGCCCTGTGCACCGGCTTTTAAAAAGGAAAAAGGAAAATAAAACACTGCATGGTAAGAACGAATGCATCTGATCTCCAATGCACAGGAAGGTGTGAGCACTAAGGGAGGGCAGGCCAGGGGAGGGCACCGATCCATCATGCCTGGCTCCTGCTCCAGAGGAAGGCAAGCTTCCCTAAGGGGCCCTTTGCATTCCGTTTTCTCCCTTAGTTGGGGTCTTGTTTCCTATGAGCCTCGTTTTGGTTGCACAGAGAGAAAGGTCTCAGAAATAAATGCTTCCGAAAACACCTGTCCGGGCACACATTGCAGGTGTTCACATCCCAGAGGACAAAATTCTGCTTTTCTAGTATGCCTCCCTATTGTTGTTTATTTCTCTCATTTTCTAGCCCATCTGTAACAGCACCCTCTGTGGCTTTTGGCTTTTAAAAACAAGCCGGTAGAGAGGGGCCGTGGCTCAGTGGCAGAGCATCTGCTTGGCACACAGAAGGCCCCAAGTTCAATCCCCGGCATCTCCAGTTAAAAAGGACCAGGCAGCAGGTGACGGGAAAGACCTCCGCCTGAGACCCTGGAGAGCTGTAAAGAGGGGCTGTGGCTCAGTGGCAGAGCATCTGCTTGGCATGCAAAAGGTCCCAGGTTCAATCCCCAGCATCTCCGGTTAAAGGACCAGGCAGTAGGTGATGGGAAAGACCTCTGCCTGAGACCCTGGAGAGCTGCTGCCAGTCTGAGTAGACAATATTGTCTTCAGTGGACCAATGGCTAGATTCAGTATATGGCAGCTTCCTGTGTTCATGTGCTGGACCAACATGTGTTCACTGCCACAGGAGGTGGTGGTGGCTACAAGCATGGACGGCTTCAAGAAGGAATTAGATAAGCATATGGAGCAGAGGTCCATCAGTGGCTATGACCCGAGTGCCGCATGACGGAGTGAGCTCCTGTCTCTAGTTCCAGATCCTGCCGACCTAGCAGTTCTAAAGCAAGAAATTGCAAGTAGATAAATAGGGACCACTTTGGTGGGAAGGTAACAGTGTTCCATGCGCCTTGGTGTTTAGTCTTGCCGGCCACATGACCACGGAAACGTCTTCGGACAGCGCTGGCTCTTCGGCTTTGAAATGGAGATGAGCACCGCAACCCTAGAGTCAGATTTGACTGGCTTTCGAGCAAGGGAACCTTTACCTTTACCTTTTTATAGATAGGAACTCTCAGGCTGAGACAAGTGATGCTCTGTATTCTTGGTGCTTGGGGGGGGGGGCACTGCTGGACCTCCGGATGGCACCTGGTATTTTCGGCTACTGTGTGACAGAGTGTTGGATTGGATGGGCCACTGGCCTGATCCAACATTAGCTTCTCTTATGTTCTTATATGGAGCAGAGGTCCATCAGTGGCTGTTAGCCACAAGGTATAGATAGGAGCTCTCGGTCTGGGGCAAGTGATGCTCTGTATTCTTGGTGCTTGGGGGGGGCAACAGTGGGAGGGCTTCAGGTGTCCTGGCCCCACTGCTGGACCTCCTGATGGCACCTGGTATTTTTGGCCACCGTGTGACAGAGTGTTGGACTGGATTGCAGTTTCTGTCAGAGCTCTCTCAGCCCCTCCTACCTCATAGGGTGTCTGTTGTGCGGAGGGGAAGGGAAAGGAGTTTGTAAGCCGCTCTGAGACACCTTTGGGTAGTGAAGGGCGGGGTATAAATCCAACTCTTCTCTCTTCTATTCTTGGTGCTTGGGGGGGTGGGCAACAGTGGGAGGGCTTCTTGTGTCCTGGCCCCACTGCAGGACCTCCTGATGGCCCCTGGTGTTTTTGGCCACTGTGTGACACAGAGTGTTGGACTGGATGGGCCACTGGCCTGATCCAACTTTGGCTTCTCTTATGTCCTTACGTCTGGGGCAAGGAATGCTCTGTATTCTTGGTGCTGTGGGGGAGCAGCAGTGGGAGGGCTTCTGGTGTCCCGGCCCCACTGCTGGACCTCCTGAGGGCACCTGGTATTTTTGGCCACTGTGTGACACAGAGTGTTGGACTGGATGGGCCTTTGGCCTGATCCAACTTTGGCTTCTCTTATGTTCTTACATGACTCTGGCACATGGCCGGTAGAGGCTTCCACCACATGAAGGATAGAGGAGGGAGGCTGGCCAAGTGAGCCATGGTGTGAGAACTGGGGTGTTTGAGGGGGTTGTGCACTGCTGGAAGGGCTGCCAATCTCCGGGTGAAAACTGGAGATTTCCTGGAATCACAACTGATCTCCGGACTACAGAGATCAGTTCCCCTGGAGAAAACAGCTGTTCCGGAGGGTGGACCCTAGGGCTTTATATCCTGCCAAAGTCCCTCCCCCAGCCCCACCTTTCTCAAGCTCCGCTCCCAAACCTCCAGGAGTTACCCAACCCAGAGATGGCAACCCTCCCCTCCCACTTTGCTTCCAGACTCAAGGTGGACACCCCCAGTTTGTAGACGTTCAGGAGAAGAATCATAGAATCATAGAATGTTAGAGTTGGAAGGGACCTTGCAGGTCATCTAGTCCAACCCCCTGCACTCTGCAGGAGCACAGCTGAAAGATAGCCCTACATACCTACAACATACCCGAAAGATGGTCGTCCAGCCTCCGCTTG
>NW_015170326.1:8591-10356 GCF_001447785.1 Gekko japonicus | reverse complement strand
TTACTCTGGACTGGCAGTTTCTCCTTCCTTCATATGCCCTGCATTCTTCAGTTTGCATACAGCTCGCCTTACAGTTAAAGACTGACGCAAAGTGAGAGTTGAGTAATTCCGCTTTGTCCTCATCCCTTCTTAAGGCTTGACCGCTTTCCACTAGCAATGAGCTTACTCCATCCCTGTTCTTCTTTTTGCTCCGAACATAGGCATAGAAATTTTTTTGTTTGTTTTTAGCATCCCTCGCAAGCCTTAGCTCCATCTGCGCTTTAGCCTTTCTGACACCATCCCTACAGATTCGAGCCTGCTTCTTGTACTCACCCTCAGTAATCTGCCCCTCCTTCCATTTCCTGTACATTTCCCTTTTTAGTCTTAGCTCTTCAGAGAGTTCCTTGTTCAGCCACTTTGGCTTCATTACCCGTCTCCCACCTTTCTTTCTTACCGGAACAGTTTGCGATTGTGTGTGAAGAAGAGAAGAGATTTGGTTTGTACCCCATCCTTCACTACCCGAAGGAGTCTTAGAGCGGCTTATGACAGGTGGGGCTGAGAGAGCTCTTTGGAGAACTGCTCGTGAGAGAACAGCTCTGGGAGAACTTGTGACAGACCCAAGGTCACACCAGCAGCCGCATGTAGAGGAGTGTGGAATCAGCTCCAGTCCTCCCAGATTAGAGTCTGCGTTCCTAACTACTACACCAAACTGGCTCAGCCAGGGATCTTCAGGGGCCTAGCTGGGTTCTGCATGATCCCCTTCCAAGTGAAGCGTACTGGATCTGGGGGAAAGGAAGGGAAAGGACACATATCTTCCATGCCATTCAGAGTTCTTTTTCCTCTGGCTACCCACTCCCTCCTGGGGAGGAGAAGGTGGCATGCACGTTGGGCATCTGTCAAGGGAGGTTTTAACTCGAAGCCTTTCTCTTCGAGCCAGTTTGGTGTAGTGGTCAAGTGTGCGGACTCTAATCTGGGAGAACTGGGTTTGATTCCCCACTCCTCCACGTGACCTGCTGGATGGCCTTGGGCAAGCCGTAGTTCTGATAAGAGCTGTCCTTGAAAAAGAGCAGTTTCTGTCAAGAGCTCTCTCAGCCCCACCTACCCCACAGGCTGTCTGTTGTGGGGAGGGGAAGGGAAAGAAGTTTGTAGGCCGCTCTGAGACTCCAAGTGAATGTTACTATGTGTGCTTGTATTTGCATTTTGTCTGTACTGTGTTTATGAAGTATTGCTCAAATGTCTATGTATCTGTGCCTTTGGGACGCAGGGCTCACTGTTATGTGTGTTCGCTGCTATGTGTTTGAATGGCGGGCCTTACACCTCATGCTACCCATGGATGGACATAGCTGAGATGCCTGCCACAAAGCAGATGCCTGCCCTGGAATTTTCCAATGTGCCCCTGGCCAGAGGAGGTCATCGCCATTGTGCACAAGGAGACATTTGGAGAAGCAACAGGTGTGACCCACCACTGATGGATTGTGGGAAAGCACCAACTCCCTCTCTGTTATCTGGTTTGGCATCGAAAAGACAACACTGGTTATGACTCTGGACCAGCAACATCTCAGCAATCAAAGGTTGTCAATGGAAACGGAGGTCCACACCTCACCACATGGCCCCCGCTTTGATGTAGGATAGAATATCCGCATACTGCCCCCTGCCCCTTCATTAGGACGTCACCCCCTCTTGGACCTATAGCCATAGAATAGAGGACGGACCCCAGGGTTTATGGCAGGTAAGGCCATGCCCAGAACAGAGCTGTTAAAAAGGGAAACACGGCTTTGTTTCTCTC
>NW_015170326.1:3385-8293 GCF_001447785.1 Gekko japonicus | reverse complement strand
TTCCATAAAATGCATATATAAATACAATTAAATCCATCATAAAAACAACCAAAAACCATAAACAAATATGCTAATGAGTTATGCTAATGAGCCCCTGCACCTCTTCTTCTGCGAAATGACCCCTGATTACAACTTTAGTCCAAAATCAGACCGACAGAAATTTATCACCTTTCTGTATCAGCTTATTATCTTTGCCTTTTAATCTTCAACACCATAAATCATCAGTTCATTTCTTTCTTTTTCACGCAAGAAGTCTCTTATGTTCTTATGTAATTCAAGAGGGCTTTTCTAATCAGGCAATCGGGTAGCACAGTACAAGATGCTTCACAAAGTGGCTTGGATAAATAATTAGGGACGGTGTTCTATACTACTGTGCATAGTTTGCTGTAAATTGGATCTTGTTATGTAATTGTTATGTAATGTAAGAGGCCATTCTTTCTTTTCTATAGCGGGGTCTCCACTGACGCTCACAAATGCAGTCTGGTGGCTTTCCTCTTTTTGTTGTTTGCATCTTTCCACATTTCCACCGTGTCTGCACATTTCCCTCCCTTCCTGCTTTACCAAAAGAAACTTAAAACCGGAGCCGACCTTCAGGTCCAGAGGCCACCTCTGGGAATCTGTGTCTGTCAGCATCGCTGCTCCCATTCTGTTTCGTCAGCCTGGGCACAGGCACCCTCCTCCTTGGGTTGCCAACCTCCAGGGGGAGCCTACCTGCTTTGGAGAGTGGATTCTGTGCCTTTTGGTGTAGTGGTTAAGGGTGTGGACTCTAATCTGGGAGAGTCAGTTTGGTGTAGTGGTCAGGAGTCATTTTCTGCAGGAGCTCACAGGAATGGAGCTCCGGCAGTAAAGAGCGCAGGGGGTGGGCACATGCAACAAGCCCCACCCCCTGCTCCCAGCAGCCCTCAGTCAGAGCATAAAGCAGCTAGGTAGGTTGCAGAGCTCCCCCCGGCCCAAAACAGTCCAGTGGCACCTTTAAGACCAAGTTTTATTCAGGTACAAGCTCTCCCTTTTCTGTGAGGTCAGATCTGCAGGCCCCCCCACCAATAGCTAGCAATCCAGAACAGTCTAGTGGATCCTGAGCGGTGGGTGTTGCCTTCTGACACACTTCCGGTGATTTCAGGGGGTGTGGCATATGCAAATAGGTTATGCTAATGAGTTATGCTAATGAGCCCCTGCACCTCTTTTTCTACAAAAGGACCCGTGATAGTGGATAAGTGCGCGGACTCTAATCTGGGAGAACTGGGTTTGATTCCCCACTCCTCCACTTGCACCTGCTGGATGACCTTGGGCAAGCCGTAGTTCTGATAAGAGCTGTTCTTGAAAAAGAGCAGTTTCTGTCAAGAGCTCTCTCAGCCCCACCTACCTCACAGGGTGTCTGTTGTGGGGGGGGGGGAAGGAGTTTGTTCCTCCTCCTCCTCCTCCTCTTCCCCTGCTGAGATCTCTCCTCAATGACCACCCTCACCAGGCTCTAACGCCCCCCCAAATCTCCAGGAATTTCCCAACTTGTAGTTGTCAACCCTACCTTCTCCTCACCCAAAGCCGAGCCACAAAAATGAGCCAACCGATCTCCTCCAATCCAGTGTTCAGACCAAGAGGGCCTTTGATTGAGAATTGGGGGTAGATTCAAGTTGGACAGCGTTGGTCTGAAGCAATAGGACAAAGTTTGAGTCCAGTGGGGCACTTTTAAGATCAGCAAAGTTTAATCCTGAGCATAAACTTTCATGTGCCTGCTCACTTCTTCAGATACACAATTGGGGGAATAGCCTTTATTGATCAAAGCCATTCTAAGCAGACTGTAGCACCTGGAGAGCCAGTTTGGTGTTGTGGTTAAGTGTGCAGACTCTAATCTGGGAGAACCGGGTTTGATTCCCCACTCCTCCACTTGCACCTGGCTGGATGACCTTGGGCAAGCCACAGTTCTGTCAGAGCTGTTCTCTCAAAGACAGTTCTGGAGAGAGTTCTCTCAGCCTCCCCTACCTCACAGGGTGTCTGTTGTAAGCTGCTCTGAGGCTCCGAGTGAAGGGCGGGGTACAAATCCAATCTCTTCTTCTTCTAATGCTAGGGTTGCAGTTGCAATTGGATAATTCCTGGAAATCTGTGTGCGAGGCCCGGGGAGGGACCTTAGTAGGGTACAATGCCACCGAATCCAACCTCCAAATTGGCCGTTTCTTCCGGCGGAACTGATCTCTGTTGTCTGGGGATTCGTTGTAATTCTGGGAGGTCTCCAGGCCCCACCTGGAGGCTGGCAACCCCACGTAATGCTGTGGGGCCTAATCAACTTGACACACGCTCCGTCTGTCCCACAGGCACACCGTGCTTTTCCCACCTGAACTCCCCTTTGCATTATGGGAATAATACTAATCCTGACCAGCCTCACAAGACTGTCGTGAGGATTGCAAGGAAGAAAGCGATGCATGAGAAGTGTGTCGAGCACTCTAGGAGGCTATTAAATAATAGAGTAGTTTCATCTAGTTTGCCTGTATCTTGTTCAGTTGCCAAGGTCCTATTTCAAACAGAATGGAACATTTGAAGTTGAATTTGTTATCCTTCCCGTGCTGGGTGAAACCCCCGCTTGGATCATATCCGGGCTACAGCTTAGGAGCTGGTATTTCTGGCCACTGTGTGACACAGAGTGTTGGACTGGATGGGCCTTTGGCCTGATCCAACATTGGCGTCTCTTATGTTCTTATGTTCTTATGTCTCTCCAAATGATTGAAAGCAAATCATGCACACACACATGCGCGTGCGCGCACACACACACTGCTGAGAGCTCCAGCTTGGCTTGCATATGTTTTGGCACATGTGGGTTCTTGCAATGCTGCCTGGGAATTGGGAGAGGGGAAGGGGAAGCTGGCTTCCCCAAACAAGGGCTTTTAAAATTATTTTTGTAGTTGTTTTATAATTAGAGGACTCTTTTATCAGTTTGGTGTAGTGGTTAAGTGCCAGTTAAGTGAGCCAGTTTGGTGTAGTGGCTAAGTGCACGGACCCTAATCGGGGAGAACCGGGATTGATTCCCCACTCCTCCACTTGCACCTGCTGGATGACCTTGGGCAAGCCATAGTTCTGATAAGAGCTGTCCTTGAAAAAGGGCCGTTCCTGCCAGAACTCTCTCAGCCCCGCTTACCTCACAGGGTGTCTGTTGTGGGGAGGGGAAGAGAAAGGAGTTTGTCAGCCGCTCTGAGACTTACTGGAGAGCCAGTTTGGTGTAGTGGTTAAGTGCGCGGACTCTAATCTGGGAGAACCGGGATTGATTCCCCACTCCTCCACTTGCACCTGCTGGATGACCTTGGGCAAGCCATAGTTCTGTCAGAGCTGTTCTTGAAAAAAGAGCAGTTTCTCTCAGAGCTCTCTCAGCCTCGCCTACCTCACAGGGTGTCTGTTGTGGGGAGGGGAAGGGAAAGGAGTTTGTAAGCCGCTCTGAGACTCCCTTGGGTATATAAGGGCGGGGTAGAAATCCAATCTCCTCCTCGTCGTCCTCCTCCTCCTCCTCCTCCTCTTCTTCTTCTTCTTGCTTTCGGCTGCTAATTGTTTGCTTCATACCATTTTAAAACCATGGCTTATTTTAATTTATGGTTTCCAAATCCAGGTTAAGAAATACCTGGAGAAGTGAGGGTGAAGCCAAGGTAGGGGAGGGACCCCAGTAGGCTATAATGGTATACAGTCCCACCTTCCAAGCAGCCATTTTCTCCAGGAGAAGTCGAATAAGTGTTTTAAGAACATAATACATAAATAAATAACAAACCCATGTCGTCTAGAAATCAGATGTAATTCCAAGAGACCTTGGAAGTTGCCCCCACCCACCCCAAGCACCAGCTTAGAGGGAGCACAGGTGGTGGGTAGCCGTGTGGGTCTGAAAGCAGGGAGCGGCCAAACTTGCTTAACGTACAAGCCACACAGAATCAACGTCAGATGTTTGAGAGCTGCAAGACAGGAACAGATATTATACGCACATTTTTATTGAAAAAACATGCAAATTTGCTTTCCCGTGCTGCACTTTGGCCATCCCTGGGAAGTAACACACTACCAAGTCCTCAAACTTCAATCATATCCTGGAGTTTTTCAGTATTCAATTCAATTCAATTCAAATACCTTTTATTGGCATACAATATTAAAAGCGTTTCCCAATAATACAATCCAAGAGAAATTATAAAATAGATAGTCGTGGCTATGTCAGGCCTAACTCAAGTTGTCACAAGTTAGATTTGACCATACAAAAGATGCCTGAATCATAAAATAAACTGGCGACCAAGAGAGTTTAAATCTGGGTACAGGCTGTCATGCGCACGCACAGAAGCTTGTACCCAGAATTAAACTTTGTTTCATGGCTGCTTTGTAGAGTCCACGCTGTGGCCGAGCCCCCTCCCCAAACCCTGGCTTCACACAGGCATCAGCCCTAAACCTCCAGGGATTCTCCAACCCAGAGCTGGCAACCCGAAGACACCCCCCCCCCATAAACACACACATACACATAGCCATCTGGAGAGCCGGTGTGGTGTAGTGGTTAAGTGCGCGGACTCTAATCTGGGAGAACCGGGTTTGATTCCCCACTCCCCCACTTGCACCTGGCTGGATGACCTTGGGTCAGTCACAAGCTCTGGCACAGCTGTCCTTGAAAAAGAGCAGTCTCTGTCAAGAGTTCTCTCAGCCCCACCCACCTCACAGGGTGTCTGTTGTGGGGAGGGGGAGGGAAAGGAGTCTGTAAGCCACTCTGAGACTCCAAGGGAAGGGAAGGGTATAAATCCAATCTCTTCACTTCTTCTTCTTCTATGTTCACAGGGCGCCTGAGCTTGGAAATAGTGTTCCCAGCTCTGAGTGGGGAACTTCCCAGAGATTTGGGAGTGGATCCTGGAGAGGAGGAGGAGGAGGAGGAGAAGGAGAGAAAGAGAAGGAGAAGAAGAAGAGGAGGAG
>NW_015170326.1:2479-3247 GCF_001447785.1 Gekko japonicus | reverse complement strand
CGGTGGGGCTGAGAGAGCTCTGAGAGAACTGCTCTTTTTCAAGAACAGCTCTGAGAGAACTTGTGACTGACCCAAGGTCACACCAGCAGCTGCATGTGGGGGAGTGGGGAATCAGACCCGGTTCTCCCAGATCAGAGTCCGCGCACTTCACCACGACACCAAACTGGGTGGGATGGGACCTCAGCTGGATAGAATGCCCCAGAATCCACCCTCCAAAGCAGCCATTTTCTCCAGGGGAACTGATCTCTGTTGTCTAGAAATCAGTGGTAATTCCAGCAGATCTCCAGGCCTTCCCTGGGGGCCGGCAGCCCTACGGATCGGAGAGCGGGTCCCTGGGCATCCCTTGCTTCCCTTGGGCCGAAGCTGGGAACTGATCTCTGTTGTCTAGAAATCAGTGGTAATTCCAGCAGATCTCCAGGCCTTCCCTGGGGGCCGGCAGCCCTACGGATCGGAGAGCGGGTCCCTGGGCATCCCTTGCTTCCCTTGGGCCGAAGCCGGCTTGCGAGTGCCAAGCTCTGCGGAAAGTGTCAATCTGGCGCCTCTTGCCCGGTGGTGCGGCAGTGTGCCCTCGGCCATGTTAATGCTGCGCGGGCCCCGCACCTGCCCTACCCAAGCGCTGCGAGAAAGGCCTGTCCCCTTATGAAATAATCAGGACGTGGAGACAGCGGCGCAGGCAGGCGCTTCAAAGGCGCTCGGGAGGAAAGGGTCGGGAAGGGGGAGGCTTTCAAAGGCCGCGCACCATCCATTTGCTGGCAAATGGGCCGTGCT
>NW_015170326.1:2175-2310 GCF_001447785.1 Gekko japonicus | reverse complement strand
ACCACAGAGCAGGGGTGGCAAAACTGTGGCCCGGGAGCCGCATGCGGCTCTTTCACACATATTGTGTGGCTCCCCGGCAGGGCGGCTGGAGAAGCAAAATACAATCAGCAAACAAATATCATGGGGCAAATAAAT
>NW_015170326.1:0-1283 GCF_001447785.1 Gekko japonicus | reverse complement strand
AGGAGTTCCTGCTACACAAAGAGCCCTGATCATGATCGATATCTGCTTCTGCCAGTTTTGTTATTATTTTTGGCAGTCTCGTTTAATGCTAATAAAAAGCAAATCTGCATATTTCCCAGGAAAAAATGTGTAATGTTTGTTCACGTCTTTTGGCTCTCAAACATCTGACGTTTATTCTATGTGGCTCTCACGTTAAGCAAGCTTGGCCAACCCTTCCGTGGAGTTTCCCCATAGAGAGCCACTTTGGTGTAGTGGTTAAGAGTGGCGGACTCTAATCTGGGAGAACCGGGTTGGATTCCCCACTCCTCCACATGCAGCCAACTGGGCGACCTTGGGTCAGTCACGGTTCTCTCAGAGCTCTCTCAGCCCCACCTACCTCACAGGGTGTCTGGGGAGAGGAAGGGAAGGCGATGTCTGTCTGTTGTGGGCAGGGGAAGGGAAAGGAGTTTGTAAGCCGCTCTGAGACTCCGAGTGAAGGGCAGGGTATCAATCCAATCTCTTCTTCCTCTTTTTTCTTCTTGAAGCTACGATTTTCTCCAGAGGAACTGATCTTTGTGATTCGGAGGTCAGTTATTATTCCCGGAGACCTCCCTGCCCCACCTGGAGGTTGGCAGCCCTATTCCCCCCTCACCCCCGAGTGTGATTTCTAGGTTGTGTCAGGATTGCTGATTCTGAGTTGGGAAACTCCTGAAGACTGGGGGTAGAGCCTGGGGAGGGGAGGGGCATCGGAGTGGTAGGGGGCCATCGAGTCCCCCACCCTCCAAAGCATCCACCTTCTCCAGGGGGACTGATCTCCGTAGTCCGGAGGCCAGCTGTAAAACCAGGGAAGCGCCAGGCCCCACCTGGAGTTGGCAACCCCAGGCAGTATCGTTGTTCTACAGCTTTTGGCCACCAAGACAGAAGAGCAGGAGACATGTTCAAACAAACAGAGGGAGACAATCAAATATCAAAAGCCAGCCCCCCCAGCCTGGAAAGGGGCAGAATACGTCGCCAACGAAGGGGTGGAAAATTCCATCCTCCAACGCAGCCATTTTCTCCAGGGGAACTGATCAGTATAGGAACATAAGAACGTAAGAGAAGCCAGTGTTGGATCAGGCCAGTGGCCCATCTAGTCCAGCACTCTTCTGTCACACAGGGGCCACTCTGTGTCACACGGTGGCAACCCCACCCAGTGTTCCCTCTAAGCTAGCTCAGAGTTCTTTAGCCTCCGGCTCAGAAACATTTTGTCTTCGCACAGGAAGGATGGCGCCAGAGCAAAGCGATTTATGCGGCTGCCAAATTGC
>NW_015170325.1:481381-484264 GCF_001447785.1 Gekko japonicus | reverse complement strand
CTGATCCAGCATTGGCTTCTCTCTTATGTGCTTATGTGGGGAAGGGTCGAGGGAGGGAGAGAGGGAGGGTCTGTCTCCACCAGCCGCCCGGTCTCCTAGGGAAGAGGACCCTGCACCTTCCCCCCCAGGTCAAGGGTGCTGCCGCCGCCCCTTGGAAAAGGAGGAAGGGGAGGAGGAGGCGGAAGGCAGGGGTTGCGGGGCTGCCTTCGATGCCTCGGCAGGCAGCGGGGAGATGCCTCTCTTCTGAGGATCTCAAGTGCTTCTGCGAGCGGCAGAGAGGAGGACACGTCAGGGCCAAATTTGTGAATTTCCTACCTTGTGCAGGGGGTTGGACTAGATGACCCTGGAGGTCCCTTCCAAGAGCCAGTTTGGTGTAGGGGTTAAGTGTGCGGACTCTAATCTGGGAGAGCCGGGTTTGATTCTCCACTCCTCCAGTCGCAGCTGCTGGTGTGACCTTGGGTCATTCACAAGTTCTCTCAGAGCTGATCTCTCAAGGGCCATCCTGGAAAGAGCTCTCTCAGCCCCACCTCCCTCACAGGGTGTCTGTTGTGGGGAGGGGAAGGAAAAAGAGTTTGTCAGCCGCTCTGAGACTCCGAGTGAAGGGCAGAGTATAAACCCAATCTCTTCTCTTCTTCTCTGTGGTTCTAAGGCGAGCCAGCCAACTAACCTGCCTCAGTGTTGGATATTACAAGTTGAAAACATGCAGTATGTCTGGGGTTAAATGTTTGTTTGTGTTACTCACAGGAAGTCACATGTTTCTCATGTAACCAATGTTCTTTAGATGTAGGAAGCCCGTGAATTTTTCTCCCTGATCTAGGGATTTGATTGGGACTAAAGTGTCAAGGTGTATTAGCATTTTATGGCTCCTCTTCCCTTCTTTGTTTGGTGTTCTGAAGAAGAAGGAGAGCAGCCATACTCTCTCTTCTTCTAGTTTTGTCTTTGTAGAGTAAGGATGTAGCCGACTATGCTCTGTTGTTATTTTCATCCCAGTTACCCTTCCCCATGCTAGAATTTAGTAAAAACTTTATATTTTAATCACTCATGGACTCTCAGTCTGAATTATTTTACTCTGGCAGTGCTGGATTATTTTATCTCGGCTAAATACCATTTTTTCAATATCTCACTATCACCCAACAGTCAGGGATGAAATTGTGACTCCGAGCACCCCCAGTGGGACACAGAAGTGACACGTCTCAGTTACATCACATCCTTTTATTTATTTATTTATTTTTAATTCCCTTGAAGGGGGGGTGGGGAGTTTCCTGTAGGATACCGGGCCCCCCTCCCGCCTAGCGCCACAAGCTGCCCAGGATCGCCCCCCTCCCCCTTGCCAGGAGAACATCCCCCCCCAGAGGTCTCAGCCAGATCCGGAAAGGAGTGGGGGGGGAGGGCTAGCAAGCCCCCCTCGGCCTGCCCAACCTGGCTCGGAGGCGCGTTTGGTTCGGAAGCGACTAGCGGTCTGGGGATCGGGGCCGGGATGTCGAGGAGTCGAGGGCTCCGCTTGGCATCTGTTGGGGGCGAGCAGGGGCCTGTTGCGGAAGGGGAAGAGAAGGGACCGAGAGAGCAGCTGGCTGGAGCGGCTGCCGAGTGACCCAGCTGGGGTCCGTCCGTCCGCCCTCCCTCGACGTGCCCTAAATGAGCAGCGGAGCGGGCCGGGAGCCGGACTGGAGAACCCCCTGGGATGCAGCGGGCGGGCCGAGAAGCGACCCGAAAGGGTCTCTGCGTACCCCCCCCCCGTCCCAGCCCTCCTATCCTCCCAGGGTTGGGGGGGGGGGTTTCTTGGGCTGGCGCCCTGTTAGGGAAGAACCGACGTGGCTGCCTCCTTCTCGCTCCCCCCCCCGCGCCGTCCCCAAAGCGCAAGAGCAGCTGCTGAAAGATCCGGCCTGCCGCTTTCCCGAAGGGCTGCGGTCCTTTCCGGACCCCGACGGTCGCTCCCCGTAGGCCGGCCAGGCAGAGCACCGCGGGGCAGCAGGTGGCCCCGACGGCTCCCCCCTCCCGGGCTCTTCCTCCGGCAGGCTCCTCCCCCCCCTCCCCTCCCGCCCTCGGCTCCCGTGAGAAACGAAGGAAGGAGGCCGGGGAGGGCTCGGGGCTTCGGCGGGACGTACTCAGGCGAAGGGCAGCGATTGCCCACAGTAGGGAAGACAGGAGCGCCCATAGAGAATAGTGGAGAGAGGCTCGCCCAGAGGGGAGAGTGCGCAGTCCATCATTGCCAAGAGAGAATCCAGGACAGCCCCCCATAAGGAATAATGGAGAGGTCGCTGG
This sequence comes from Gekko japonicus, assembly GCF_001447785.1. Taxonomy (NCBI): domain Eukaryota; kingdom Metazoa; phylum Chordata; class Lepidosauria; order Squamata; family Gekkonidae; genus Gekko; species Gekko japonicus. The sequence goes on along the minus strand of NW_015170325.1, from coordinate 482,002 downwards.
CCCAGAGGGGATCAAGGAGTACAACATTGCCAATAGAGAATCCACGACTGCCCATAAGGAATAATGGAGAGGTCGCTGGCCCATAGAAGATAATGGAGTACATAATTGCCTGCCAATAGAGAATCCACGATTGCCCATGGGCAATATTGCTCAAAGGTCATTCCAGCTCTCCCAGCTCTCGTTAGGGGCTCTCTACAAAGTGATGGCCGCCGCCACTGTCAGCTCTCCTAGGGGCAAATTCCACCCCTCGCGTGTGATGTCCGAGCGGCAACGAGGGGCTCTTTAAAAAGTTATGGCCGCCCTGTTCTCGGAGGCAGCTGCGACGCCCGCGCAGGGCCCCCGAAACGTTCTTTTGCCTCCCTGAGCCCCGGGGTGGTGGCCTTGGACTTCTAAGGGCAAATTCCACCCCTCGCGTGTGATGTCCCAGCCCGTTGCCTCTCGGACATCACACGCGAGAGGTCATTCAGGCTCCCCCAGCTCTCGTTAGGGGATCTTTAAAAAGTTATGATTGCTGCTGCTATTCTCAGAGGCAGCTGCGATGCCCGCGGGGGCGGTGTGGGGCAAAACCTTCTGTCTTCCTGAGTCCCGGGGTGGTGGCCTTGGACTCGTAGGGGCAAATTC
>NW_015170325.1:479976-480927 GCF_001447785.1 Gekko japonicus | reverse complement strand
GGGGGGGCAAGGCCGGTGACTCCGGAGCAGGGAGGCCTATGTGGAGACGCGCCTTCCAGGGTCCCTGCTACGAAAGGAAGACACCCGACTCCAGACCCTTGCTCGCCCCGGGTCGCCCTGGCTCGACGCCCCCGCCCTGCCCTGCTGGAAAGGGCTCTTGGCCCGTGGAAGGCGCGCTTGGAGCCGAGGGCCCGGGCCGCTCCACCCAAGGTCTCTGGCGCAGCCCGCTCCGTCGAAAGGAAGGAGAGCGGCGCTATAGCGCTCCATCGGGAGGCCAGCCCCACCTCCCCCCGGAGCGGCGGACAGATCCCCCGAAGTGACCCCCCCCTCCTCTTTGTCGAACGGATCTTCTCGGAGAAAGGACAACGAGGTCCCTCTTCGGGGTGGTTTTTTTTGGGGGGGCGGAGGCGGAAGGTCCCACCACGTCAGCAGCGTTCCCTCTCAGCTGAGTCAGTGTGAGCCAGCTCACGGTTTTTAAGCCCCCGGCTCACACATCGTTGTCTCGCTCGCCACTTTCATGCCAGGAGCTGGAAAGGTCGAGTTGTGGCTGACTGGACTCCACGCCTTAGGGGGAGCCTTGCGCCCCGACGGTAATAGTCTGCTCTCCCAGCTCTCGTTAGGGGCTCTCTACAAAGTGATGGCCGCCGCCACTGTCGGCTCTCCTAGGGGCAAATTCCACCTCTCGCGTGTGATGTGCGAGCGGCAACGAGGGGCTCTTTAAAAAGTTATGGCCGCCGGCGCTGTTCTCGGCGGCAGCTACGACGGGGGGTCCAAACGTTCTTTTTCCTCCCTGAGCTCCGGGGTGGTGGCCTTGGACGCCTAGGTGCACATCCCACCTCTTGTGTGATGCCCGAGTGGCGTTGCAGCTCGGACATCACACGCGAGAGGTCATTCTGGCTCCCCCAGGTCTTGGGAGGGTCTCTTTAAAAAGTTATGGCTGCCGCCGCCGGT
>NW_015170325.1:479306-479948 GCF_001447785.1 Gekko japonicus | reverse complement strand
GGGGGGGCGAGGCGAAACGTTCTCTCGCCCCCCTGAGCCCCGGGGTGGTGGCCTTGGACTCGTAGGGGCAAATTCCACCTCTGCGTGTGATGTCCCCTCTGGGCAAACTTACTCTCTCTGTTGGCAGTTATGTCCTTATGAGCAATCATGGATTCTCTGTTGGCAATGATGTACTCCATGATCCCCTATGGGCAAGCCTACTCTCCATTATTCCCTATGGGCAATCATGCATTTTCTATTGGCACTCCTGTATTGCCTATGGGCAATCGCTGTCCACTCATATATTCCCTATGGGCAATCTCTCGTCCTTCGTTTGAGTACGTCCCCAGGGTTCGAGTCCGGCGCTGCGAGGCGCAGGGTAGGTCCCGAGTCCGAGGAAACGCTGCCTGCCCAGCCCCGGACGTTTCCATCCTTTTAAACACCCGGCCGGCTCACTCGACTGGGGGGTGGGGGGCGAGGGGGTGGAAGGCCATCCTGCACTTCGAGTCCGGCGCTGCGAGGCGCAGGGTAGGTCCCGAGTCCGAGGAAACGCTGCCTGCCCAGCCCCGGACGTTTCCATCCTTTTAAACACCCGGCCGGCTCACTCGACTGGGGGGTGGGGGGCGAGGGGGTGGAAGGCCATCCTGCACCGCCTTCGTTTCG
>NW_015170325.1:477492-477871 GCF_001447785.1 Gekko japonicus | reverse complement strand
GTCCGGCCCAGGCAGGCCCCACGGCTGGCTCGCCCCGGCCTCAGGGCCTCGCCGCTTCTCAAGTGCCCCTCGGTCCGCATGGCAGTCCGGAGGCGGAGAGGAAACGGCGGCCGCTGCGCGCACAGGGTCGGGGTGTGTGTGTGTGTGTGTGCGCGTTCCCGGGAAGGTGGCGTTTCCCCGGCGACTCACGAGTAACACTAAAGGGCAACTTGACTTCGTTGGTTCGTCTAAGGACAGTGCAGGGGGTGGGGGACGGGGATGAAGGATAAAAAGATCGGTTTTCGTGGGCCATTGGCTCCAACCCTTTTAGACCTGGACAAGAGGAATTCTTCTTCTTCTTCTTCTTCTTCTTCTTCTTCTTCTTCTTCTTCTTCTTCTT
>NW_015170325.1:475004-476124 GCF_001447785.1 Gekko japonicus | reverse complement strand
CGGCACAAGAGCCGGGCAGCGCTCCAACCTCGCCAGGCCGGCCGCTCGCCTGCCTGCCTGCCTGCCTCCCCTTCCCTCCACTGCAAAGCCAACGCCAGCCGGGGCCGGAGGGCCGACCCTTTCCCGGCGCGATCTCCGGGCGGGCGGCACAAGAGCCGGGTAGCGCACCAACCTCGACAGGCCGGCCGCTCGCCTGCCTGCCTGCCTGCCTCCCCTTCCCTCCACTGCAAAGCCAACGCCAGCCGGGGCCGGAGGGCCGACCCTTTCCCGGCGCGATCCCGGCGGCGGCGGGGGCTTTCCCCAGAGGCCCCCGGAAGGCGACGAGGCAGCGGAGGGGCGCAAGATGCCCGGGAGGCCCCCAGCTCGGCCCGGCGCTGCTCAGCACTCCTGGTACGTGTCTCGTCCCGCCCGACGGCATGCTCGCCCCTCCCGCCTCCCCACCTCGCAAAGCCCCCCGCGCCACCGACCGCTCCGGTAGCCGGTCGGACAGAGACGCAGCCCGCGGAGCCGGGCCAAGTTGGGGCTGGTGGCGGCGCCCCGACGGAGGGGGAGGAGGACCCTGAGCGCCGCGCTCCCCGCTCCCGAAGCGCAGCCCCTCCTGGCCTTGCCCGACGGAGCGCACAGGCAGCCCGCCGGGAGGAGAGGGGAGGCGACGCAGGCCAGGGCGGAAGGGGGCGGCCGGGGGACCCGGGGCTGGGTATATGTCTGTGAGGGGGGGGCCTTCCTGAGCGCGATCCTGTGGGACCGCCTTGGAACGCCTCAGGCCCGGCGCCGGGTCCGCCCAGGCCCTCGGAGAGGCCTGCCGCGGGAGCAGGGGGGAAGCCAGGCCGGACGGCGACGGGGGGTGGGTGGTGGTGGCAGAAAGCAGGACTGCTCCACCGCAGGCAGGAAGCGCCAGGTCCCGATCCGCCGGAACGCACTCCAGCTCACCCAGCTGCATTGCGCGAGAGCCTCGGTGCGCGCTGGCGCAAGAGGAGGCGCAGACGGTGCGCAAAGGTGCGGCGCCGGCTCGCTCGCTCCCCTTCCTCCTCCGACCGGCGGGGGCTCCGCGCTGCTCGGCCTTTTGTTCCTCCGCTCGGGCTCCGCGGCTCTCCGCTCCACCCTCCCCCCGCGCCCGCAT
>NW_015170325.1:467675-474286 GCF_001447785.1 Gekko japonicus | reverse complement strand
GGGGCGGGCCCCCCCCCCCCCCCGGGCGTCTGGGACGAGGCCGCCCGGGTCCTCCTGGAGGGTGGGGGGCGATGGCCAAGGCTCCCTCTAAGCCGCGGGGGCTTGTGAGCAAACATTCTACTTGGTGAGCTCCTGGCATTAAAGTTGTGAGACAGCAATTTGGCTGCTGCATAAATTAGTTTGCTCTGGAGCCCTCCTTCCTGAGCGGAGACAAAAATGTGTGAGCCGGAGGCTAAAAAACTGTGAGCTGGCTCACACTGACGCGGCTTAGAGGGGACACTGGCTCCCCTCCAAGGCTCCCTCTAAGCTGTGGCGTCTGGTGAGCAAAAATTCTACTCTGTGAGCTCCTGGCATGAAAGTCGTTTGCGAGCCATTTGGCCACTGCACGAATGACTTTGCTCTGGAGCCCTCCTCCCCGAGCGGAGACAAAAATGTGTGTGAGCCGGAGGCTAAAAGTCTGTGAGCTAGCTCACACTGACTCAGCTGAGAGGGAACACTGGCTTGTTTTCCTCTGCGGCGGCCACGCCGAAGCCTCCCGGGAAAGGGGGGGGGGCAGCCAGGACTTGCTTGCGCAGGTGAGGCGACAGTGGACTTAAAAAGAAAAATAGACCACAAAACGGAGTGACGCCAGAGCCAGACGCAGACTGTGTTCCCTCTCAGCTGAGTCGGTGTGAGCCGGCTCACAGTTTTCTAGCCTCCGGCTCGCACGTCTTTGTCTCAGCTCAGGACCCAGGGCACACTGATTCATGCAGCCGCCAAGTCGCTCGCTCACCACTTGAATGCCAGCGGCTCACCAAGCAGAATTTTTGCTCATAAGACTCCACAGCTTAGAGGGAGCATTTGCCTCTCAGACCCAGGTAACAGCGTTCCGTGCGCCTCGGTGTCTAGTCATGCCGGCCACATGACCACGGAAACGTCTCCGGACAGTGCTGGCTCTTCGGCTTGGAAACGGAGATGAGCACCGCAACCCTAGAGTCGGACTCGACTGGCTTTCGAGCAAGGGGAACCCTTTACCTTTACCCAGCGGAGGGGGGGCTTATTGCTCACTCAGACCCTCCTCATTCCTGGCTTTGGGACTGGCCGTCCATTCACAGAGTCGCCATGAACCGTTCACCCGCGCACAGCCGTCGGACACGTCTCGAGAGTCCGGCCCCTTCCTTCCTTGGACTCCCCCCAGCCGCCCGGAGCGAGGCCTGCGGGGACAAGGAAGGCCGGGGCTCCGACCCTTCCCACGTGTCTGTCTGGGCCGGGGTCTGACGCAGGGTCACAGGCGGGGATTGGACTGGGGGGTGGCGCTGCGCGACGGGGCAGTCCCGGGGAATGGCGGTTCCAAGCCACGCTCCCTTCTGGAGCCGAGGAGGTGTCCTTTGCTCGGCGCTCCGAGTGTCCAGGCGTGGCCTGAGAAGTCGAGGCACCGTGATAGAATCAGAGAGTTGGAAGGGATCCCCAGGGTCATCTAGTCCAACCCCCGGCACAAGGCAGGAAAGGGACAAATAGCTCTCCCCACACACACACCCAGGGACCGCGGCTCCATTACCGTGACTGTTGCTGCCGCCCCCCCACCCCTCCCCTCGTCCGTTTATCGGAGCAGAGTTGCCAGGTCTGGTTTGGAAAATACCGGGAGACTTTTGGGGGTGGGTCCAGGAGAGGGCGGGGGCGGGAGAGGGGAAAGGCCACCCCCCCTTCAAAGCAGCCATTTTCTCCAGGGGAGCTGATCTCTGTCAGCTGGAGATGAGCTGTAGAAGCAGGAGATCTCCAGCCCCCCCCCCCCCCTGACAACCGCCCTGGAAAACTTCCAGAACCTTTCTCAGCTGTGCTCCCAGTTCACATGATGGGGGGGGGACAAGGAAAGTGGGACCCCCGCACTCCCCTCCGAGCATCTTTTGGAAGGATTGATTTCGGGATCGCTGGGCAAGGGGAGAGGGAAGGGGGGGTCACTTGTATTTTTATTTAATAATTTATAGCGTTTATTAGCCGACTTCCTGCCTTCTTTCCAGAGCTTACAATGGAAATCAAATGCCTAAAATAGAGTACTTCAAGTTTCAAGTATAAGCTTATTGCCTTAGCCATAGGCCATAACATAATACTTCAGACTATAAAATGGTAATGTAAATTATATATATATATATTCCTAGTAAGTAAAGGTAAAGGTTCCCTTGCTCGAAAGCCAGTCGAGTCCGACTCTAGGGTTGCGGTGCTCATCTCCGTTTCAAAGCCGAAGAGCCAGCAGTGTCCGAAGACGTTTCCGTGGTCATGTGGCCGGCATGACTAAACACCAAGGCGCATGGAACGCTGTTCCCTTCCAACCGAAGTGGTACCTATTTTTATCTACTTGTAATTTCTTGCTTTTGAACTGCTAGGTTGGCAGGAGTTGGAACTAGAGACGGGAGCTCACTCCGTCATGCGGCACCCGGGTCTCAAACTGCTGAACGACTGACCTTTCACAGCCTGCAGTTCAGCATCTTAACCACTTGAGCCACCGCAACTCATATATATATTCCTACTTTGCATTAAATACTAAACTCATTCTGATTTTCCATGTTGCTAAGGCAAATAACACCATCCTGCTAGAGACGTAGTGGTCGAGGTCCAAGAGTAAAAATTTGACCAGATCCAGATCGGAGAGTCCCATTATGCTGCGAAATAATAGGGATGATGTACTTTAGCCTAAGGGCTTCGTGCCATGAGCACCTCAGAATATAATGCACAATAATAGAGTACTTAGATTGTACCTGAAATAGTGTATTTATTTATTTATTTATTAATCAAATTTATACCCCGCCCTCCCCCGTACATACAAGAACTCCGGAAAACAGAGTATATAAAAATAAATAAAATCTTAAAGTTATTTATTGGTTGCTTATAGAATCATAGAATGTTAGAGTTGGAAGGGACCTTGCAGGTCATGTAGTCCAGCCCCTGCACTCTGCAGGAGCACAGCCGAAGGAAAGCCCCTACAACATACCCGGAAGTTGGTCGTCCAGCCTCCGCTTGAAAACGTCCAGCGAAGGAGCCTCCACCACCTCCAGAGGCAGACTGTTCCACTGTTCAACCACTCTGACAGTTAGGAAGTTTCTCCGGATATTTAGCCGGTAACGACTCCCTCGTAATTTCCACCCATTAGATGTAGTCTTGAAATCCGGAGCAAAAGAGATTAGATCTGCTCCATCTTCTACATGATGGCCCCTTCAAATACTTGAAGACTGCAATCGTGTCCCCTCTAAGCCTTCTCTTTCCCAGGCTAGATAGACCCAACTCTTTCAGCCTTTCCTCATAAGACTTGGTTTCCAACCCTCTCACCCTCCTGGTTGCCCTCTTCTGGACACACTCGAGCTTGTCAACATCCTTCCCAAATGTGGTTCCCCAAACTGGACACAAGACTCCAGGTGAGGCCTGACCACAGGAGAATACAGCAGAACTACCACCTCCGCGATCTGGACACAGTGCTTCTGTGAATGCATCCTCAGATTGCATTAGCGTGCATGTTCTGTGCAAAGTGGGGCAAGGAACCAGCAGTCCTGGGGAATACCAAGCGGCTTGACTGTACGCAGCGGTTGTGTCCAGTAGTTTCCCCACTGCCTTGTTGACCCTAAGGCCCCCCCCCCCACAGGTGTGGCTTTGGGTCCAACCTGACATTAGGCAGGAGTCGCACGAGCAGTCTCCCCACCCCGAGTTTGCTTGCTCTTTTTTATCATATATTTTTTATTTTTGTAACAAGCATACAAAACATTATTCGGGAATACAAATGAACAGGGGAGAAAACCTAATAACAGTGAACTGGAATTTGTCTCTCTATTAACATAAGAACATAAGAACATAAGGATCAGGCCAAAGGCCCATCCAATCCACTCTGTGTCACACAGTGGCCAGAAATACCAGTGCCATCAGGAGGTCCACCGGTGGGGCCAGGACATTAGAAGCCCTCCCACTGTTGACGCCCCCCCAAGCACCAAGAAGACAGAGCATCACTTGCCCCAGAGCCCCTAGCTATACCTTGTGGCTAATAGCCACTGATGGACCTCTGCTCCATATGCTTATCTAATTCCCTTTTGAAGCCGTCCATGCTTGTAGCACCCACCACTTCCTGTGGCAGTGAATTCCATGTGTTAATCACTCTTTGGGTGAAGAAGTACTTCCTTTTATCCGTTCTAACCCGACCGCTCAGCAATTTCATGGAGTGCCCACGGGTTCTTGTATTGTGAGAAAGGGAGAAAAGTACCTCTTTCTTTACCTGCTCTTTCCCATGCATAATCTTATAAACCTCGATCATGTCACCCCTTAGTCGTCTTTTCTCCAAGCTAAAGAGCCCTAAGCGCTTTAACCTTTCCTCATAGGGAAAGTGTTCCAACCCTTTTATCATTCGAGTTGCCCTTTTCTGCACTTTTTCCAAAGCTATAATATCCTTTTTAAGGTGTGGTGCCCAGAACTGCACACAGTATTCCAAATGAGGTCTCACCATTGATTTATATAGGGGCATTATTATATTGGCTGATCTGTTTTCAATACCCTTCCTAATAATCCCCAGCATAGCATTGGCCTTCTTTATTGCAGTCACACACTGTCTCGACATTTTCAGTGAGTTATCTACTACAACTCCAAGATCTCTCTCTTGCTCAGTCTCTGCCAGTTCAGACCCCATCAATGTGTATTTATATTTAGGATTTTTGGCTCCAATGTGCATCACCTTGCACTTGGCCACATTGAACCCCATTTGCCATGTTGACGCCCACTCGCCCATCCTTGACAGATCCCCTTGGAGTGCCTCACAATCCTCACTGGTTTTCACCACCCTGAACAACTTTGTATCATCCGCAAATTTAGCCACCTCACTGCTTACTCCCATCTCCAAATCATTAATGAACAAGTTAAAAAGCAGTGGACCAAGTACTGATCCCTGTGGTACCCCACTGCTTACCAAGAGTCGATCCCTCACAGAAGATCAATGGACCCAGATTTGGGGTTCCTCAACCTTCAATACTAGATCAGTGTCAATACAAATGCAATCTGCCAAAGTTCTCCTGCGATGGTATCTTACGCTGGTCAAAGTTTCCCACTCATCATCAGAACATCCCCCAACATGTTGGAAAGGTTGTGGTAAACCAGGTACATACTACCATACTTGGTGGAATTGCCCCGTAATTTCAAGTTTCTGGGATGTGATTTTAACAGAGATAAAAATACTAACAACTTGTAAGATTCCAAAAGACCCTGCCCTAATCCTTCTTAATTTGTGGCCCAAGATGTGTATCCGAAAGTCGATAAGAGAACTGATTTCAGTACTTTTAACTGCAGCGAAGTGTATCATTGCGAAGAATTGGAAAACCCAGGCTGTCCCCTCTATAGACCATTGGTACACTAAACTATGGGAATACCTGACTGATGACAAAATTGCTGAATAGGTTTATGGTGCCCAGGCCACGTAATCCTTGGACAAATGCCTTGCCACTATTTGTTGTTGTTCAGTCGCACAGTCGAGTCCGACTCTTTGCAACCCCATGGACCAGATCATGCCAGGCCCTCCTGTCTTCCGCCATCCTCTGAAGTTTGCTCAATTTCATGTTTGTTGCATCTATGACACTGTCTAACCATCTCATCCTTTGCCGTCTTCTTTGACCTTCAATCTTTCCCAGCATCAGGGTCTTCTCCAGCGAGTGCTCCCTTCTCATTTGGTGGCCAAAGTATTTGAGCTTCAGTTTCATTATCTGGCCTTCCAGGGAACAGTCAGGGTTGATTTCTTTTAGGACTGACTGATTTGATCTCCTGGCAGTCCAAGGGACTCTCAAGAGTCTTCTCCAGCACCATAGTTCAAAAGAATCTATTCTTCGGCGCTCAGCCTTCCTTATAGTCCAACTCTCGCAGCCATACATGACTACTGGGAATACCATTGCTTTGACCATGCAGACTTTGATGGCAGGGAGATGTCTCTACTTTTTATCATGCTGTCAAGGTTTGCCATTGCTTTCCTCCCAAGAAGCAGGCGTCTTTTAATTTCATGGCTGCTGTCACATGTCAACCTTGCCACTATACATGTTTCATTAGGTTAAAATTGCAGGTTGCTGTTGTTATATAACCTTTAATTTTGTTGTTTGATACAGCTATTGTTGTTATGTTGTTTATTAACAAGATACTGTTTGGAAAGTTAAAAATAAGGGGGGGGAGAGTAATTAGGTTCTCATAGAAATACATAGGTCATATGAGAATTCAAATTCTAAATGTCGCTCAACCTTCCAAACCTTAAAAGAAGGCAATGAACCAAATTAGTGTGATGTAACATGATCATCCAAGGTCTCCAAAAAGATGTGCTGTGTCCGAAAGGGATCCATGAGGTGTAGCATTGATTATGTGGTAGAAGATCATTGTCTGTCATGTACTGCATGAAGGGAAACCTTGTGCGCATAAAATTGGAGTGTGTCTTGTGAGGCCCCAGTTGGTTAGTGTTTAATGTGTCACTGATCTTTTCCGCTATGAACTGTCTGTTCCCATACTTTGTCCCTCCAAGCTTCTACAGTTGGAGGTTGATCTGATTTCCAGACTGCTGCTATAGTCAATTTAGCTGCTGCGAGAGTTTACTCGCTCTTTAAAATACCGAAAAGCGGCCTCTGAGCCTGGAG
>NW_015170325.1:459733-467647 GCF_001447785.1 Gekko japonicus | reverse complement strand
CCTGCCGCGAGTCAAAATGGCCTCCTCCAATTACCTGCCCACCCGTTGCCATGGGGGGGGAGAAGAGCTGGTGTGTCCCCCCCTCCCCAATGGGTGGAGGAAAAAGTTTCTTCCTGGGTTCCATCTAGGGGTTTGGGGAAAAAAAAGTTCGGTAAAATTCGGATTTGGATATATTGAACCCGAATTTTTTTCGGAATTCCTGAAAAAACCCGAATACCTATATCAACTTGGTACTAGAGTGCCCCGAGGACAGAGGCATGCGGCCTGCTTCTGCAGTCGGCTTCCGCCTGGGTGTACGCGGCCGGTCTCCTGTGGGTGGGTCAAGGACTGAGGGCCGGTCAGCTTTCTCTGAGGTGCCATTTGCAGTGGGGTCGCCCCCAGATTGTGGCGAAGCGCTTGGCGACCAAATGGCAGAGTGCGGCCTAGTCTTTGTTCTTGGGTAAAGGTTGGTTGCTTTCAAGTTGGTCCTGTGCAGGCTTAGTCGGAAGTAAGAAGGTTTTTGCCCTTACCTTCCTTAGAACCAAATTTGATCCAGTCCTTTAGGCACCAGGGATACCATCGCACAAATTCTCCTGGAGGGTCTGTGGTCTGTTAAACTTAGGAGACACTATGTTCCACCATAGAACAGAGTCTGAGTCCAGTCAGGCACCTTCAAGACCAGCAAAGTTTAATTCTGGGGACCGGCTTTCGTGGGCACACACACCAGGTCTGTCATCCTGCTCTGATTCATATCTCTATGACAAGGCCTTTCCGCACTCTCCTTTTAATCCGTGTTCGCTGCGGTGTCCTCCAAGCAATTCTGCACTACAATCGAATTCAACCCTCTTTTAAATCCACGTTCACACACACACACACACACACACACACACACACACACACACACACACACACACATTCTGCACTAAAATCGAGTAATTATTCAACCTTCTTTTTATTCTGTTTTCCCCCCCCCCATTCTGCATTACATTACCTCCTTCCAGTGGTCAGCCCGGTTTCAGCCGGCTTTTGCCCCGGGTTGTTTGGATGCTGTTTTGCCGTGGACTTAAATTGCCTCGACTCGAACACTGAGAAAATCCGGAGCGGCAGGCAAACGTGGAAAGGACCGTGGTTACACCTCTACTTTCCGAAAAAGACCCCACCCCCCAACCCTAGCAGTTGCAAAAATATTTTTACTCCTTTTGTCTATTGGATAATAAATTATTTACAATAACCATCCCTGCTCAACTTCTATGCATCATAGAGCTTTTATGGGAGGAAAAGCAAGGCGGTCGCACGGAGTTTAAGAGCAACGGAGGGATTGTCTGGCAGCCAAGAATCACTCCCCGAGAAGGCCTCCAGAAATCCTGGTTCCCACGTCCATGCATAGACGTGCATAAGGCCACGCTATGTTTGTATGCTTAGTTTTGGAGGTAGCAGTGTTGGTCTGCAGCGGAACAACTCCGTTCGAGTCCAGTAGACCAACAAGATTTTGGGGAGCTTTCGAGAGCCAACCCTCCTTTCGAAAAATACAAGTCGGAAATATAAGGACACAGGCAAAGGGTGCTTTGAATCTTGAAAGCACATGTTCTGATGAGCTTTTGAGTGTGTGTGGGTTGGCGGGGGGGGGTAAATTTCATGGTGAGTACCGGGGGAAAAACAGACCAGTGTCATGGAATAGTTTCCAGAAAGCTGAGAGTTTTCATTCCAAAATGGGATCATTTGAATTCAGTTCTGCTTTGAACCAACCCTATTAAAAAAAAACCCTAACACTCCATGGGGCTCTGGAAAGGCTCTGCCGCTGAATCCAAGGAGAGGAAAGATTTATTTCCCTCTCGCAGAAACGCTTAAGAATGTTCCTGCCCTGTTTGAGCAGCCCCCCAGTGAAATCCGGCAGGAACCTTCTCTTAGCCAGGTGTCCACAGTCATCCAAGTCAAAATGGAGGCCTTCTGGCACCGATCTCTGTGTCTTCCCGCGGAGCAAAGTTCAGGAGAGCGGCCATTGTTTGAACGAGCTGCAAAGGAGCGTGCGGGCTTCCTAGGGAGGAAGTTTTAGAACGAGGACAGGCTTGTAACAGAAATCCCCCCAGCCTGTTAAAACGGGTGGCTTTTAAAATGCTAAAAGCAAAGAGAAGAATGTGTACATCAAACGAAGCATAAGAGAAGCGGTAGTTTGTCTTCTTTTGAAGAAGGCCACGGAGCAGCGGGGGCAAGGACGCTCTACTACGCTCCGCTGGGCAGTTAGGGAGGCAAGGCTGTGTGAGGAAGGATGAGGCCCTGTGGCCTCCCAGAAGCCAGAGTTTCCATCCTCCAGGCCTTTGGCCTGATCCAACATTGGCTGCTCTTATGTTCTTATGTACCACATCTTCCAGAAAGGCCCCTGGCGGCTGGACCCTTGGTCCTGGGGGAGAGCTGCTGAGACGAGGGCAAGGACGCTTCGGATCCTTTTGGCCTCACCCTCCACTCAGGGGGTTGTCCAAGCAGGGCTTATTAGACACCGGAGCCTTCCTTAGGGAGAGCCGGAGGCCGGAGAGTTTCGACCCAGGTGCCCAAACCCAGCTGCCCGTGCTTTATCCCTGTCCAGCTGCCTGGGTTTTGTCATTTGAAGCGACGACAGCTTTGTCCTTCGTGGTAGAGCCCGAGCAGTTGCAGAGCCCTGCCTTCAGCCCCCTCATTCCCAGGGCCTACTGAGTGACTTCTGGATCCTCCGAGGTCCGGGGTTTCTGGCCCGATTGCCTCTCTGTCCAGGTTGGTGTCGTGGTGAAGTGCGCAGACTCTAATCTGGGAGAACCGGGTTTGATCCCCCCCCACGCCTCCTCCACTCGCAGCTGCTGGATGACCTTGGGCAAGCCATAGTTCTCTCAGAGCTGTTCTCTCAAGAGCAGTCCTCGAAAGACCTCTCTCAGCCCCGCCTACCTCATAGGGTGTCTGTTGTGGGGAGGGGAAGGGAAAGGAGTTTGTAAGCCGCTCTGAGACCTTTGGGCCGTGAAGGGCGGGGTATAAATCCAGTCTCCTCTTCTTCTTCTGCATCCGAGGGAGCTGCCCAGAGCACTCGCAGCCTCCCGCCGAAAGGAGCCAGGCACAGGAACCAGAGCTGGATCTCAGCCCGAAGCAGTGGGTTAAAAAAAAAAAAAGGACGTCTCTCTGTGTGTGTGGGGGGGAAGCAGTCCGGCAAAGCCACTGCCCCCCCGGTCCGGGTCTCAGGAAGGGATTGGTGGAGGAGGCCTTTCTGTGGAGAGAGAGATGCATGCATGCATGCATGCATGCACGTGTACACACACACAGACACCGATGCCTGTGGAAATAAAGCATGGCAAGGGCTTCGCTTTGTTTCGCCCCCTCTTGCCCCGTCCCTGACGTCCTCCTGCCCACTCCTGCCCCCTGTGCCGTCCGGCTTCTTGCCTTGGTCCCGACCCAGAGAGGAGAGCGTGTGGAGTCGGCTCCCAGTTCGAACATTCCAATCCCCAGACCCCTCCTACCGTTTGGGCTCCTCTGCCTCCACACTCCTGAGCTCCTTCACCTCTCAGTCATGTTTTGCCACTGAGAAGGGAGGCAGAGACCACGCTAAGATCTCCCCTTCTGAAGCCCTCCTCGCCACCCTGCTCCCATGGCCCGGTAGTTTCCGCACCCTGAGGGGGTAAGTAATCCATGCGCAGGGACCTCTCGCGTGCCTCTCTTCCCCCCCCCACCCTTGAGCTGTTGGAGGCAAAGCAGGTTACGTTCCTGCCTCTTGTTTGTCAGCCTTCCCATGGCCATCGCCTTCAAAGATGCGGTTTCCTCATAGGAGGCCTGAATGGGGGGGGGGGGGGGAGGCAACATACATGCTCAGAAAGCAAACTCCATGGTAATGCAGAAGATATATCGGAATGATGATGCAAACAATAATGGTGCGATGTTTCTTGTGCTGTCCGGTTGCATCTCCTTTGATGCTACCAGTTGGTGCAGAATTTTTAGTTCTTTTCAGGGCATCTCCTTGAATGGCTTAAAATAAAATTTGTATAAGGGTTGTGGGGTTGTTTTTTTTGTTTGTTTTTTTGTTTTTGAGGCAAGGGGGGCTTTACCGCCTGGGCACTATCCCTTTTAAAACACGCAGAGCTAATTCTCAACAAAATTATTAATTTTTATGCGTGAACATTTGAATATGGAAACAATAAGCAGGTGCGCTTTTTAAAAATGCACGTGACCGACGGCGCTGCTACCTGATATTCAACTAGATCAGACAAGGGAGTAGATATTGGGTGCTCGTTTTCCCACATGAAAGAAGCCACTGTTTGAGGGTGAACATGGTATTGCAAATATGAGTCAGGAGTCTGCGTGGACCTCGTAACATTTGCTTTAGTGTGTGCGTTATGCGTGCATATTTCCTATACATCTTCGGGACTGAATTTCTGTTTTTGCTTGCTGCCTGCAAGACACCTCAATGGACTCTTCAGAGGCTCGGATATTTGGCATGGTGGAAAACCAGCCCCCGTCCTCCCCCCCATCACTACTTGGCAATATTTGAGCAACCAGCAGTTTGGAGAATATCCCCGACTTTCTGTGTTGCGGCATCAGAGCAAAAGGAGCTTCCAGCAGATCGGTCTTTGTTTTTGCACCACGGCAGGGCGGTGGTGGTGTCCACTTGGGAAAGAGGAATTTTTGGGGTGGGGGCTCTGATAAGAAAAGCTTTTTGGCTTGGAGCTTTTTTTTTTTTTTTTAATAAACTTATGCATTTCATGGCAGAGCAAAATCATCTCTCTGCTTTGGAGGAGAGGAAATGCCATTGCCTGAGACCGTCATCACCTGGCCAAGGTTGCAAAGAGCCACAGAATTTTGCGAGGCTGAAATGGAGTCCAGGATTTAACTCTATAAACAGAGAGCAAGCAAATATATAGCCGGCCTTGGCTATACATTGGGAGGGCGGGGTATAAGTCTAAATAAATAAAGTAATAAAATAAATACATCTGAAATATAGTTAGGAAAGTGATTTACACCTACAGGGTGTGTGATCACATATTTCAGTGTATTTTTTAATGATTTCTATAGAATTTTTATATGGTTGCCAGATGACTAACTGTAACTCCACCGCACCCTTTAGCATTTAAAATGGTGCAAAAGGGTTCCCCCCCCCTTGGTGTAATTTATTTTTTCCTCTTCATCAATGAATTCCCTGGTTTTATATGGAGGGTTTTCTCCTTCCCGGTTGACTCCATCATGGCTTTCCTACATCCAGTCCTTATCCCTTTCAACATCTCTAATACGTGGATTATGCTCAGTTGGCAAGTATTTCTGTTTGGCATTATAACAAAAAGAAAAAAAGGGGGGGAGAAAAAGGTTTGCAGATGGAGAGATCCGAAATCCTGGACAAAGGGCCAAGTGACCAGAAAGGGATTTTTAAAAAAAACGGCAACGGGCCCAATCCACCAGGTTGGCGACCGTCTGACTGTAGTGAATGGACCTCCCGCAAGGGCCTGGCTGGGCCGGACTCCTCCTGAGCCAGCTAGGCCCTCAGATTTTAAACGTCTTTTGTGCAAAAAATGTTTTAATAAAACGAGGGGAATGAGGGCAAAAGCAGCTGATCTCACAAACCCTGAAATTAATCTAGAGGAGATGGTTGCATATGTGTAATAAATAAAAAAGAGGCCTCCACGGTGGGAGGTTTGCTAGATAAAGAATTTCAAGGATGGGGAGGGGGGGGAAATCACCTCGATTTAGAGCAGAACCCTGCCAGAGCGTGAATAACCTAAAGTCCTAAACACCTTCAGGAACAACAGATTTAACATCTGTAGAGAGAAAAATTGTTTAAGGCATCCAGTGGTGATGATCATTTCAGACAGGAGACTGGGAAGATTTTGAGGTGGTTCTGGGAAGATTTGGATGGATCCGGCTTAAGCATCGAATGGTGACTGCCAGCGTTAGGCAGAGGTGCACCATTCTAAGGCCACAGACTTCAATGGACGCAGAAGGCCTTAACTCTGCGTAGGGTGGCACCGTGAGGCACCTAGTTAGCAGGGCTTTTTTT
Organism: Gekko japonicus; assembly: GCF_001447785.1. Taxonomy (NCBI): domain Eukaryota; kingdom Metazoa; phylum Chordata; class Lepidosauria; order Squamata; family Gekkonidae; genus Gekko; species Gekko japonicus. Next base: position 461,670 of record NW_015170325.1, on the reverse strand, counting down.
TCCGGGGGGGAATGCGCCGGACTGGAGTTCTGGAACCTCTTCAACAAAATTCTTTTTAAAATATTTAATCGTTAGTGAATTTTCAGTATACAGATTGAAAACTCCCTTTCCCTCCTGAGAGTTCCGGCACCTCTTTTTTAAAAAACAAAACAAAAAAGCAAGCCCTGCTAGTTGGCATAAGAATGTGCAGTTTCTCTACTGTGCGGGGAAACTCCTTTGCATTGCAAAACACCCGTGCCCTTGAAGCAGCCTGGCTCAGAGATGCTCTGACCCTGCTTGTTTAGCCTGCAGGCCCTTCACTTCCTCGGCAGGCCCCTACGGGAAAGCAACTGGCACATGAGGCTCCCAAAGCATTTGGGAAAGGAAGAGACCAGTGGAGCGATGGGTGCTCATAACGGCATCTCTCTCGCTCTCCCGAGCGCCGACCCTGACTTCATGGCGGCCTTGTAGCTCCAGATCTCGGCTGCAAGTTAGACACAGGGGCACAATTGAAGACCATTGCCAGAGGAATCGGAGGGGGAGGAAAGGGGTGTACCCCGGCCACCCATCTTTGGAATATGCAGCCCAGGCCTGGACCCGGACTGGCTTTTCAGCATCTCTGTGACGGGGCCAAATTTGACTTTTTAAATCTTAGACCACTCGCAGGTATCAGAACCGGATTTTCAGAAGTACGATTTAATTTTAAATCTATAGTTTAATCAGGAAACTGGGGGGGGGGGAACCCACCAGTTCCTAAACCATTCGAAGCCTCAAGTAAAATATATTTTACATTGATGACTCCTGCTCCAAGAAGAAAACAGAAGAACGCTTATTTTAAGAATCAAACAATCAACGATTAGACAATAAAGGCAGTCTGGGGTTAGTTTTTTTTTTAAAAAAATCCATGTTTTCTATGTTGTCTAATCATTGATTGCTTGATTCTTAAAATAAGCGTTCTTCAATGTTCTTTTTGAAACATGAATCGTCAGTGTAAACTATATTTTACTGAGGCTTCAAATGATTTAGGAGCTGGATATGATCCCCCTGGAATGCAGCACTTTTAAGTCTCTGTGTCTTTATTAGGAGAGGTCTAAGTGGGTGCTGATTTCCCGCTGACTGATGGTCATTGTTATGTATTGAGCCTAAACCATTCCTCAAGCTGTATCTAGAATGGGTTGAACTTGCTTCTCTAGAACAATAGCTCGCTTGGATCCAGGAACAAACCAATGGATAAGCGGTGTAATGTAAATAGCCTATCACTGAGAGTGGGTGTGCGTTCGGTGTGGTGTTCGAAAGTGCGTTCGGTGTGGTGTTTGAATGCCTTATAAGCAGGACTCGAGGCCTGCTTGTTTGTCCTTGTAGTTTGCTAAAATCACTAAATAAACTAGAGCTGATCACTGCAGTGCATCCAGAACCCAGTATTTAACAATGACACTGTGCATCCCTTCTTCTGCTCTGCTTGTAGTGGCCAACGTGTTGCATTTTGACTGGACAGTCCTGGGTTCGACTCCTGACTGAGCCATAAAGTTCATTGGGTGACCTTGAACCAGTCACTCTCTCCTAACCTACCTCACAGGGCTGTTGTGAGGATCACAACATGCACGCTGCCCTGTTGTCTTCAGAGGAAGGGTGGGATAAAAGCAAACGGATAGGTCTTTGCACACGCTTGCCTAACTCTATCCCTCCCATATCGTAAAAGTCTAATGGCCAAAGTCAAGCTGCACATCAGGTGTCCCTGCTTCCCTCTTTGAATTCGTTTCCAACTGGTAACACAGCGAGTGAACAGCATTGCAAATTAAGTGCATATATTCACTGTAAGTAGAAGAAGAAGAAGAAGAGATTTGGATTTATACCCCGCCCTTTCCTACCCAAGGGAGTCTCAGAGCGGCTTACAATCTCCTTTCCCTTCCCCTCCCCACAACAGACATCTGTGAGGTAGGCGGGGCTGAGAGAGCTCT
>NW_015170325.1:457813-457946 GCF_001447785.1 Gekko japonicus | reverse complement strand
AGAAGAAGAAGAAGAAGAAGAAGAAGAAGAAGAAGAAGAAGAAGAAGAAGAAGAAGAAGAAGAAGAAGAAGAAGAAGAAGAAGAGATTGGATTTATACCCCATGGCCCTTCACTACCCAGAGGAGTCTCAGCG
>NW_015170325.1:456650-457392 GCF_001447785.1 Gekko japonicus | reverse complement strand
CGGCTCACAAACTCCTTTCCCTTCCCCTCCCGACAACAGACACCCTGGGAGGTCGGTGGGGCTGAGAGAGCTTTGACAGAAACTGCTCTTTTTCAAGGACAGCTCTTGTCAGAACTCTGGCTCTCTCTCGAGAACTGTCCTTGAGAGAACAGCTGAGAGAGGTCTTTCGAGGACTGCTCTTGAGAGAACGGCTCTGAGAGAACTATGGCTTGCCCAAGGTCATCCAGCAGCTGCAAGTGGAGGAGTGGGGAATCATACCTGGTTCTCCCAGATTAGAGTCCGCACACGTAACCACTAGGACACACTGGTAATGATGACGACAACGACGAGCACAACGACGACAACCCCTGGAATGGAAAGGGCACAGCTGAGCGTCTGTGTGTTTGAATTTCAAAAGCCGTTCTTGCAGCCTTCCTGGGACATTTCGGACCAGCAGCACGAGCTGTGTGTTCCCTGTGCTCCACAACGAGGGATGGCGGAGGGGGTCGTTGTGCTTCTGGTTGGGGCAGGAAAATGCCCAGGGAAATCTTCAAAAGGTCGGCAAGGAAACAAAAGCGGCTCCCGGCCATCCAGCGGGCAGTGGGAAGCACGGGCTGCGGAGCGTTCCCTTCCCCAGCGGACCCCAGGTGGGTCTGACCACGAGGTTCCTTGGACCATCACACGGGATGTTGGCGGTTAAATGCTGGGTTCTGGACGCACTGCAGTGATCAGCTCTAGTTCATTTAGTGATTTCAAGCATACT
>NW_015170325.1:449262-456390 GCF_001447785.1 Gekko japonicus | reverse complement strand
GCAGATCTGTCCTGGCAGAGGAGGGAGAGCTTGTACCTGAATAAAACTTGGTCTTAAAGGTGCCACTGGACTGTTTTGGACCGGGGGGCTGGGGGGTCTCTGCAACTTACCTGGCTGCTTCTTGCTCTGACTGAGGGCTGCTGGGAGCAGGGGGTGGGGCTTCTTGCATGTGCCCGCCCCCTGGGCTCTTTACTGCCAGAGCTCCACTCCTGTGCGCTCCTGCAGGAAATGACCCCTGCAACTACTAAACTATAGGTCCATTCCAGGATCCTGGCTAGCTATTGTTCTGGTGGAATAAGTTCAGCCACCTTCCAGAGTTATGTCTGATCTCCAGAATGCAGGAAGCAGCCGCTTCGGAGGGCAAACTCTGGGATAGACCATCAATTCTCTGCGAAACCCCTCCCCGGCACTGCTCCCCAACCTCCAGGAATTTCTCAAGACCAGCGTCGGCAGCCCGAGGCCCGGCACACAGCTTTCTTTCCCAGTTCTCCCAAGTGCTGCCCTTTTCTGTCCTCCGCGCCCCGTGTGAGAGTCCAGGAGGCGCCGCCCTCCGATTCAGTACCGCTAGAGATCGCTTGTGTAACTTGGTTAGGCCAGGTTAGGCCTAACCGGAACACGGATCCTGCCTCGGTCCACAGCTGGCCCCTTTGCCTGCAGGGATCACTCTGGAGCTCCGTTTGCAAGCGGCCGCCTTGCTTTCCCCCCCTTTTGGGGCCATTCCTGAACGTGTTCTGGGCCGGCTTCCCACTCCCTCCGCCTTGCAAGGAAAGGGTTTCCCTTGTTATTGGGAAGAGGGAAGAAGAAAGGAGGGCTGGAATATTTTCCAGATGGGATGAGCCTCAGTTCAGGTTCCCTTTTCACTCGCTCCACTATAGAGTTTGGCAGCCCCCTCCAATCCCTCTTCGGTGCCAAGAGATATGCTATAAACTGGTGCGCGGACGCCATTGGAAACAGCGAGGGGGCTGTGTTCCAGAACGCAGGAGGCGTCCACGTATACGCTGCTGGTGCAGGAGACGGGTCTTTTTTCCTTAGCAGAGGTCAGCAGGCCTGCGCTCTGCCGTTCGTGCGTCTCCATTCGAAGAGGGACGGGTCCGTTCCTCCCCAGGACAATCCTAAAGGGAGGGTGCACGCATGTGTGTGTGTGTATGGGGTCCAATGCTCCCTCTAAGCCGTGGAGTCTTGTGAGCAAAAATTCTTCTTTCTGAGCTACTGGCATTAAGTTGTGAACGAGCGATTTGGCTGCTGCACGAATTAGTTTGCTCTGGAGCCCTCCTTCCTGAGCGGAGAACAAAAGGTGTGAGCCGGTGGCTAAAAAACTGTGAGCTGGCTCACACTGACTCAGCTTAGAGGGAACACTGGTTGGGTAGGGGTGGGGGCCAATGCTCCCTCTAAGCTGTGGAGTCCTGTGAGCAAAAATTCTACTTGGTGAGCTCCTGGCATTAAAGTTGTTAGCGAGCGATTTGGCCACTGCATGAATTAGTTTGCTCTGGAGCCCTCCTTCCTGAGCTAGGACAAAAACGTGTGAGCCGGAGGCCAAAAGACTGTGAGCTGGCTCACACTGACTCAGCTTAGAGGGAACGCTGGACTGTGGACATAGCGTAATTGACTCGCTGGACTGTGGGGCAGAGCGTTCCTCCCCACATACACCACAGCTGACGGCTACGTCCCCTGCTTAGGGTTGCCATCCTCCAGGTGGGGCCTGGAGACTTCCCAGAAACAAAACAGATCCCCAGACCACAAAGATCAGTTTCCCCTGGAGAAAACAGCTGCTCGGCAGGTGGACTGTGGCATTAAACCCCACCGAGGTCCTGCCCTTCCCCCAAACCCTGCCATCCCCAGGGTCCAGCCCCAAATCTCCAGGAATTTCTCAGCCTGGAGTTGGCAACCCTAGCTTTGCTCACCAGGGCCTGTGTGAGGCACAGGACTTCCTCTTCTGTCTGACTGGTTAGGGTGGCCAGCCCTGGGTCCTTGTGAGGATCAGGGATTTTTTTTGTAGAACTCAGTAGCATAGCAGGCCACACCCAACAGCGGAAACTCATTAGCATATTAGGCCACACCCCTGACAGCACAGTTCATGAGCCTATGAGGCCACACCCCCATGCCTTCCCTTGGCTTGCCCGGGCACCCTGCGGCTGTGGGGAGCCCGGGCAAGCCGGCCCTTGGACAGGCCAGGGAAGGCACGGGGAGGCATTTAAATGCCTCCCTGATCCTTCCAGGGCCCCCCTTGGTCCGCCCGCCTTGGAGTTGCCAGGGGGGTTCGCTCTCCAGGCCATCCCTCTGTAGCCAGGCACACGGAGGTTATAGCTCTGGTGGGCGTGGCCAACTCTGAAGCCAGCCGGAACTCCGTTCCTGTGCGTTCCTGCCGGATAATAGCCCTGGTGAGGATAAAACTAAGGAGACAGAGTGACGTCAGCCGCTCTGGGGTCCCATTTTGGGAGAAAAGTGGGGTAGAACTGAATCAAATAAAAAAAATTTCAATACATTACCTTCTTAATGGGGTGGTGAGTATCCATCATCTCTTTTAATGGCCTGAGTCAGCCAGACGGGGTCTGTTTTCGAGGCGAGAATTGCAGCCTGCATGCCATCCACAATGCCTTGCCCAGGGTCCTAAAAGCTGAGACATTTGGGGGCAATGTAATGATTAGGGCTGGCCATGAGTAAAGACTAGGTGGTACTTGCTGCCTGGCCCCCAAGGGCAGAAGATTCGCCAGGCCGAACCCTGAGCCTCTTGTCCCATGCTCCCTCTAAGCTGTGGAGTCTTGTGAGCAAAACGTCTACTCTGTGAGCGAGCGACTTGGCTGCTGCATAAATTAGTTTGCTCTGGAGCCCTCCTTCCTGAGCTGAGACAAAAACCTGTGAGCCGGAGGCTAAAAAACTGTGAGCTAGCTCACACTAGCTCAGCTTAGAGGGAACACTGCTCTCGTCCTTTCCACATTTGCCTGCCGCTCTGAATTTTCTCAGAGTTTAAGTCGAGGCAATCTAAGCCCACGGCAAAACAGCATCCAAATAACCCGGGGCAACAGCAGCCTGAAACCAGGCTGATCACTGAAGGGATGTAGAAGAAGAAGAAATTGGATTTACACCCCGCCCTTCACTACCCAAAGGAGTCTCAGAGCGGCTTACAAACTGGGAATCAACTGGGAATCAAACCCAGTTCTCCCAGATTAGAGTCTGCGCACTTAACCACTACACCAAACTGGCTACACCAAACTGTAATGCAGACTGGGGGAAAAACCCGGAATAAAAGAAGGTTGAACTCGATTTGAGTGTAGAAGGGGGGGGGGAACCTGGATTAAAAAGAAGATTGAATTCGATTTGAGTGCAGAATTGCTTGGAGGACACCGCTGTGAACATGGCTTAAAAGGGGAGTGCAGGAAGGGCCAGGGTAAAGCGCCCTAGTCTGAGATGTCTTTTTGGTGGCAACAACCAAAGGAGGCCTCTGTGAGCACGCCGGCCCAACCTGGCTCACTGGTCCAGAGCCTTTGGGTTCAGCCAACAACCACCATGACCCCAGCAAGCTCTCCCATGGATGTTTTGGCTAGATTCTGGTTTTGCACAATATCAAACGGATAAAGGCAGAAGAGACCCGGGTTTCCAGCAGCTGCTAACAGTTAGCAACCTGAATGGAAAATTTCAAGTCCTGCAACCCTTTCCTCCCCTTTAAACACGATTGACAAACATCCTGGGGATTTTCTGCCAATAGTTGAGTGTCTGTCGAAGGTTATGGGAACATTTGTGCTGACCTGGATGGGCCGGGCAAGCCCAATTTCATCAGATCTCGGCAGCAGCTAAGCTGGGCCGGCCCCGGTTAGTACTCGGATGCAGGGGCCATTTCCTGCGGGAGCAGATAGGAGCGGAGCTCCGGCAGTAAGGAGCCCAGGGGGCGGGCACCTGCAACAAGCCCAACCCCCTGCTCCCAGCAGCCCTCAGTTGGGCCATGATGAGCGAGAAGCAGCCAGGTAAGTTGCAGAGCCCCCCTCCCCGGCCCGCCTTCAGGTACAAGCTCTCCCTCCTCTGTGAGGGCAGATCTGCGCATTCCCCCTCCCCCCATAGCTAGCAATCCAAAACAGTCCAGTGGCAAGGAGCCGTTCCAGTTGGCAGCAGAGGAGAGGACCCGAAGCAACGGGTTTAGATTCCATGCAGAAAGGTATCGGCTGGATATGAGGAAACACTTTTTCACAGACACAGAGTGGTTCAGAGGTGGAATCAGCTGCCTAGGGAGGTGGCTTGGCTCCCCTTCGCTGGCAGCTGTCAAGAAGAGGCTGGACAAATATTTGTCAGGGATGCTGTAGGCTGGTCCTGCGTTGGGCAGGGGAGTTGGACTGGATGGCCTGTCTGGCCCCTTCCAACTCTGTGATTCTGTGATTCTATGGCTGTGGTGAGGGGGGAAGGAGAGATCTCCTGTGGGTGCTGGGGGGGGGCAGCCGGGGGGCAAGGGAGGAGACAGGCTGCCAGCCCTCCCCCCCATCTGCCATCTGAGGTGCCCACCTCAAGTCACCTCATGGCCAAGCTGTCCCCGCCAACTCCCCGCTGCCGTGCCAGGCTGGGTTTCTCAGGGCACGCGCCAGGGAAGCCTCTCAGACAATCTGGAGCGTTGATGCGGCTTTGGTTTGCCCCCAAGAGCCTCCCTCAGGTCTACGAGAGTAATCCTATGCAGGTCTCCACAGAAGAAATCCCCATTTGATTCGATGGGGTTTACTCCCAGAAAAATGTTTTTGGGATTGCTCTAAGTGAAGCAAGTGAAATAAATAAATAAGCTACCTTTCTCGCAGCTCTGGAAATTCTTCTTGCAGAAGAAGAGGAGGAGGAGGAAGAAGAAGAAGAGTTGGATTTATACCCCACCCTTCACTTGGAGTCTCAAAGGGGTTTACAAACTCCTTTCCCTTCCCCTCCCCACAACAGACACCCTGTGAGGCCGGTGGGGCTGAGAGAGCTCTTGACAGAAACTGCTCATGAAAGAACAGCTCTGTGAGATCTTGTAACTGGCCCAAGGTCATCCAGCAGGGGCAGGTGGAGGAGTGGGGAACCAAACCCGGTTCTCCCAGATTAGAGTCCGCACACTTAACCACTACACCAAACATACTGCATTTGGCTTCTGCAAACGTAGAAGCTGAGTACAGCATATACCAGGGGTCCCCAACCTTTTTGAGCCTGCAGGCAGTTTTGGAATTCCAACACAACATGGTGAGTGCAGCCACAAAATGGCTGCCGCAGGAGGAGAAATCATAGAATCATAGAGTCGGAAGGGACCTCTAGGGTTATCTAGTCCAACCCCTGCACAATGCAGGAAATTCAAAATACCTCCCGCTCCACACCCACAGTGACTGCTGTTCCACGCCCAGAAGATGGCAACACCCCCTTTCAGGATCCCTGGCCTGGAAAACAATGGCTTCTTGACCCCAAAGTGGTGATCAGCATTTCCCTGGGCATGCAAGAAAGGGCCACAAGAACTAAGCACTGAAACAAGAACTAAGCACTGATGATGGATAAACATCTGGAGCAGAGGTCCATCAGTGGCTGAGCCACAGGGTATAGAGAGGAACTCTCAGTCTGGGGCAAGGGATGCTCTGTCTTCTTGGTCCTTGGGGGGGCAACGGTGGGAGGGCTTCTGCTGTCCTGGCCCCACTGATGGACCTCCTGGTGGCCCCTGGTGTTTTTGGCCACTGTTGTGACACGGAGTGTTGGACTGGAAGGGCCATTGGCCTGATCCAACATGGGCTTCTCTTAGGTTCTTATGTCTGGGGCAAGGGATGCTCTGTATTCTTGGTGCTGGGGGGGGGACAGTGGGAGGGCTTCTAGTGTCCTGACCCCGCTGATGGACCTACTGAGGGCACCTGGTATTTTTGGCCACTGTGTGACACAGAGTGTTGGACTGGATGGGGCATTGGCCTGACTCAACATTGGCTTCTTTCTTATGTTCTTATAAGAGGGAATTGGATCAACATCTGGAGCAGAGGTCCATCAGGGGCTATTAGCCATGAGGTATAAATGGGAACTCTCAGTCTGGGGCAAGGGATGCTCTGTCTTCTTGGTGCTTGGGGGGGGGCGACAGTGGGAGGGCTTCTGGTGTCCTGGCCCCACTGCTGGACCTCCTGAGGGCACCTGGTATTTCTGGCCACTGTGTGACACAGAGTGTTGGGCTGGAGGGGCACTTGGCCTTACCCAACATTGGCTTCTCTTATTGTTCTTATGTTCTTAACCCTTCCTGCCCTCCCTTCTCGTGATCAGCCTAAATGGCTACCACAAGAGGTACAGCCAGTCACAAAATGGCTGCCATGGCTTGCCTTCGGTCACACCGTGAAGACCCTCGCAGTGTGGTGGCCGCTGCTGCCCAAGCAGTGTACTTGGAAATCTGCACAACCAATCAGATCTCCAGTGGCCAATCAGATGCCTAGCTGGGCGAAACCAGCCACACCTGGTTCCACCCACGTTCTAAAAACACTTGGTGGGCACCAGGAGAGGTGTTGGTGGGTGCCGTGGTGCCCACGGGGACCCCAGTATATACCGTATTTCATTTAATGCATTTTAAACCCACCCTTCTCGTTAAGGACCATATACTGGTCCGTTGGGTATATCCTAGTAACAGAGTTTTGTCGGCATGCCCTCTATGGACCCGCCTTCGTTTCTCCCCAACATTTTCACTGTTCTTCTTACCTTTTGCACTTAGTAAGAGGTTTGGTTTTTAGCTTTGTTTTAACTATGCATTTGCATGTTGGTTTTTAATGGCTTCTAAAATGGGATTTTAATGTGCAGATTTTAATCTGTTAGTTGTACAGGGACAGAAAGGCACATTAAAAATCTTGTTAACAAATAAATAACTAAAGAGACTGCCGTGCATGGTTTTCCGGAAAGAGACGGGATTGACCGGGTAGTTAAGGATGAAAGGGCCTAAACAGTGAAAGGAAAAGGAAAAGCAAGAGGGATAATAACATAATGGAGGAAGACAGTGAACATGGATCGGGAAGCAGCAGCAGTACCTCTGGCAGCCCTTCAGAAGACTCGGAATCCGATAAAGGGGTCGCAGTTCCTAAATTTCTTAAAGTCAGACTGGCTTATGACAAAAGCAAACACGGGGGGGGGGGGGACACATGATAAATAGCTTAAAACTGTAAGCCGGATTTTTTTTTG
>NW_015170325.1:448258-448723 GCF_001447785.1 Gekko japonicus | reverse complement strand
CTTTGTAATCTGTAGTGAAAAGTAATTATATATATATAAAAGGACGACAGGGCCCTAGAAATCGGCAGCCAGAGGAGGGAGAGGCTGTTGTGCAGGGGGCAGCTGCCAGCTGCTTGCATTGTCCAAGAGGGAATCTCGGGGCAGCTTGCTCGTTGTCTGTACAGTCGCCGTGCACCACCATTCTTTGCTGCAGTGAGATGCTCTCCCAGATGTGCTGTTTAAGGCCCTCAGCTGAGGAGACAGAGGTGCAGGGGATCACAGGAGGATGGTGCTTGGGAGGAAATGGGTGCTTTAGGACATCTCTGGCCTGCCCCCTACATAGGGCTGCCAAGTCGCCCCGGGGGGCGGGGAAACCCCCGCCCCAAAGGCCCGTTCCCCGGGGGGAACCCCGCCCCGGCGTGCACATCACAGGGAAGTGACACGGGCATGCTGGGGGCGGGGCCACGGTCATCCGAGGGAAAACTC
>NW_015170325.1:445560-448192 GCF_001447785.1 Gekko japonicus | reverse complement strand
CCCAGCGTGCCCGGAGTCATAACGTCACTTCCTAGTGACGTGCATGTGGCATGTGCGCGCAAAGCGCGCGCACGTACGCACCGGGAGCCACTCGGGAGTCCCCCGCGGAGGAGGGAAGTGCCACTTGGCAAGCCTACCCCTACAGGACATCTCTGTTTGCCCACTAGTTTGGTGTAGTGGGTTAAGTGTGCGGACTCTAATCTGGGAGAACGGGGTTTGATTCCCCACTCCTCCTCCACTTGCAGCTGCTGGATGACCTTGGGCAAGCCGTAGCTCTGACAAGAGCTGTCCTTGAAAAAAGAGCATTTTCTGTCAGAGCTCTCATCATCATCATCATCTTTCAATTTATTGATCGCTCAATCCTGCAGAGCTTGCTGGCTCTGAGCGATTTACAGTTACTCAATATTACAAGGGACTAACAATCTTTTGTGGGGTAGGGGAGGACAACATATATACATCTTAATTCACACACATTCGCTGCCGACGAGGGTTTCATGCAGTTGAAGATGAGACCTAATCTGGACGGCATTTTTCCTCGGCCTGGTTTGATCTGTATCTGTATCTGTAGACGTGAGCAGTCACTCAAGAAAGCTCCTCCCCTGCCACAAATCCGGTTAGTCTTTCAGACACTCCTGGACTCTTGCTCTTGTCAACGGCTACAGACAGACTAACATGGCGGCCCCATCTCGCTCTGTCTCTCTGGGAAGTTTTGTTGGTCTTCTCAACCTCCCCCCGCCTCCTGCTGCACTCAGATTTCGCTCTGCTACTACAACCGAACACGGCCGCCCACCTGAAAGTCATTTCAGTGCCACCCGGACCAACATACCTCTGACTTCCATATTATCTACTTAATGGTAAACTGTCACGGTTCTTTCACTCCTCTTTAACCGAAAATCTCCCAAAGCCTAACCAATTGCATCCCCGTCGTCCTCTGTTGTTCTTGATTAGCGATTAGGATGTGTGCACCAGGGCCGTAGTTCAGATGCAGAATTGTGACCTTTTGGAGCCAGAATTTTAAAAACAGGAATTTCCAAATACTTGTAATTGCACTGACGTCTACACAGAATAGGCACTGCCCACTAAAGAACTGCTTTTAAGAGGTTTCCCTCAGCTCCCTGCTGTCTGGGGAATATGTTTTGCCTTTCTATTCGATTCCATTTATTAATGTTCACAGACTTTGTTGTTGTTGTTGTTGTTCAGTCGCACAGTCGAGTCCGACAGACTGGTCATAAGCAAATAGAGAAAATAAAAGAAAATATATAATGATAAGTACAACATTTACATTATAAGATATTATTAAATGCCATAGACAAACATTTTACCATTGCAAGCGTCCCATGAGGGTCAACATTAGCTAGCAATTGAGCTACAATCTTTAGCTCCAAAGCCCAGGTCTGTTTTTGAATGTAAGCTGTAATTCACTTGTGTTGGGCAATACTCTGGTACATTTCAGTTTCCTTTCCCCTGCTGTCCAGCTTGCTTTCTGGGAGCTGGTCAGGTTCCAAATATCCAAAGTTATTCTGAATATCCAGAATTTTAAAGTTTCGATTCAGAAATATTTGCAATTTTCCAAATATGGAATTTTTGGTGAGTTTCAAATATTTCCAGTTCTGAATTTCAAATCCTTGACGTGTGATTTCACCCCCCCAAATGGTAATAAAACAATACTATAATAATAAAATATTTTTAATGGCCCCTTTCTTTCTTCCTTTTTCTTTTTTGCTTTTGAACTTCATCTAGTTTAGGTTCATGTGGCAGTTCAAAAACCAACCGTAAATTATCAGCTTGAGGGAGGGGCTTGACTGTACCACTTGCCCAAACCCACTGCCCATTATGATTTTTATTATAATTATTTTGTACTCATGTAGGAAGGTCAGTAGTTCAGCAGTTCGAGACCAGGGTGCCGCAAGACGGAGTGAGCTCCCGTCTCTCGTTCCAGCTCCTGCCAACCTGGCAGTTCGAAAGCAAGAAATTGCAAGTAGATAAACAGGTACCCAAGAAATTGCAAGTAGATAAATAGGTACCGCTTCGGTGGGAAGGTAACAGCGTTCCGTGCACCTTGGTGTTTAGTCATGCCGGCCACATGACCACGGAAACGTCTTCGGACAGCGCTGGCTCTTCGGCTTTGAAACGGAGATGAGCACCGCAACCCTAGAGTCGGATTCGACTGGCTTTGGAGCAAGGGAAAAAACAGGTACCACTTCAGTGGGAAGAAGGTAACAGTGTTCCGTGCGCCTTGGTGTTTAGTCATGCCGGCCACATGACCATGGAAACGTCTTCGGACAGCGCTGGCTCTTCGGATTGGAAACGGAGATGAGCACCGCAACCCTAGAGTCGGACTCGACTGGCTTTCGAGCAAGGGAACCTTTACCTTTACCTGTAATAGAATCCTAGAATCACAGAGCGGGAAGGGGCCATACGGACCATCTAGTCCGACCCCCTGCCCAATGCAGGACCAGCCTAAAGCATCTCTGACAAGTGTTCGTCCAGCCTCTTCTTGAAAGCTGCCGGTGAAGGGGAGCTCACCACCTCCCGAGGCAGCTGATTCCACCTCTGAACCACTCTGACCGTGAAAAAGTTCTTCCTAATATCCAGCCGATACCTTTCTGCATGTAATTTAAACCCCGTTGCT
>NW_015170325.1:444587-444782 GCF_001447785.1 Gekko japonicus | reverse complement strand
AAAGCGCTGAGGGGCTTCCCGTTAGGGCTGATCTCCTCCCTTGTACCCTCCCCCTTCTTATCAGGTAGTTTTTAGTTTTAAGAACATAAGAACGTAAGAGAAGCCAAATGTTGGATCAGGCCAATGGCCCATCCAGTCCAACACTCTTCTGTGTCACACAGTGGCCAGAAACACCAGGTGCCCTCAGGAGGTCCA
>NW_015170325.1:438955-444421 GCF_001447785.1 Gekko japonicus | reverse complement strand
CACCAAGAAGACAGAGCATCACTTGCCCCAGAGCCCCTATCTATACCTTGTGGCTAATAGCCACTGATGGACATCTGCTCCATATGCTCATCCAGTTCCCTTTTGAAGCCATCCATGCTTGTAGCCGCCACCACCTCCTGTGGCAGTGAGTTCCATGTGTTAATCACTCTTTGGGTAAAGAAGGACTTCTTTTTATCCGTTCTAACCTGACTGCTCAGCAATTTCATGGAGTGCCCACAGAGTTCTTGCATTGTGAGAAAGGGAGAAAAGTACCTCTTTCTCGACCTGCTCTATCCCATGCATAATCTTGTAAACCTCGATCATGTCACCCCTCTGTTGTCGTTTCTCCAAGCTAAAGAGCCCCAAGCGCTTTAACCTTTCCTCATAGGGAAAGTGTTCCAGCCCTGTTATCATTCGAGTTGCCCGTTTCTGCACTTTTTCCAAAGCTATAATCTCCTTTCTGAGGTGTGGTGACCAGAACTGTACACAGTACTCCAAATGAGGCCGCACCATCAATCTATACAGGGGCATGATGAATACTGGCTGACATGTTTTCCTCTCAAAGCATTGGCCTTTTTTTACTGCAGTCGCACACTGTCTCGACATTTTCATTGAGTTATCTACTACGACTCCAAGATCTCTCTCTTGGTCAGTCTCTGCCAGTTCCGTTTTAGGCATTCACCCCCACCACCCCAAGAACAGACGCCATCCATTGCTGTTTTTGGTTGTTTTTATTGTATTTTACTATTTGTTGTGTTTAAATGGATTTTTTAAACTGTCTGTATATTTGTATGATGTTACCCGCCCTGAGCCCGTTTACAGGGAGGGCGGGATATAAGTCTAATGCAAAAAAAAAGAATATTACAGTCCTAAAAATAAATAAATTAGTAGAATTTGGTTTCAGAGCATAGCAGGGGTCACTTCGTAGAAAAAGAGGTGCAGGAGCTCATTAGCATAACTCATTCACATATCTTATTTGCATATGCCACACCCCCTGCCATCACCGGAAGTGTGTCAGAAGGCAACACCCACCGCTCAGGCTCCACTGGGCTGTGTGGGATTGATAGCTATTGGGGGGGGAACGTGCAGATCTGCACTCACAGAGGAGGGAGAGCTTGTGCCTGAAGGCGGGCCAAGGGGGGGGCTCTGCAACTTACCTGGCTGCTTCTTGCTCTAACTGAGGGCTGCTGGGAGCAGGGGGTGGGGCTTGTTGCATGTGCCCGCCCCCTGGGCTCCTTACTGCTGGAGCTCTGCTCCTGTGCACTCCTGCAGGAAATGACCCCTGGAGCATAGCCATGTTGTTGTGCAGCAGAAAAGTTAGACTCAAGTCCAGGACAACCTGAGAGACGGACACGATTTTGGGGGAATAAGCTTTCTGTTGGGAAAACAGGCAAAAATACTTAAATACTCCGAGTCTGCGATGGACCTTTGTTTCACTGGAGAGGAGACATTTCTTTCTATGAAAAAAGCTTTATTTCTAAGGGAAGGGTTCACATGGAAAGCTACAAAACAAAAGAGATACCTAGAGCTACATTTTCACATCTTTACAGCTACCGACATATGGTCACACACAACAATGGAGTTTCTCCTTCTTCTTGACCCCTAGAAGGAAGTCACCTGAACACAGTAACCAATGATTGCTAGTAAATAGACTTAGATTTTCCCAGGCTATCTTCCCATTGGCTCTGAGCCAAGTTGCCCTTCTAGGTCAGTCTAAACAATAGTACAGAAGGTAGAACAGATTAACCCTATAATGACTGGAATCTAGACCTTGCAAGTCACACATTTCCAACACTTTCGAGAGTCAACGCTCCCTGCGTCAGAACCTAGCGGGGAATC
This sequence comes from Gekko japonicus, assembly GCF_001447785.1. Taxonomy (NCBI): domain Eukaryota; kingdom Metazoa; phylum Chordata; class Lepidosauria; order Squamata; family Gekkonidae; genus Gekko; species Gekko japonicus. The sequence continues at coordinate 442,582 of NW_015170325.1, read as the reverse complement.
TGGTGCTCTACAACCTGCTGTGTGGGAGCAGCATTTCAGTTCCGCTGGCAACTCTTTTCCGGAGAGCAAGGTCAACTAAACCGTCCCTTAGGACATAGTTGCAGAGGAACAGCCAGGTTCCTCTGCGGCAGCAGCTACAGAAGAAGTCCAGTCGCACCTTAAAAGATGGACAGACTTTGTTCCATAGTGCTAGTCCGTCATATCAAAATAAAACACAATTCTAGTGTCATCTCAAAGACAAACGACATCTATTTCCATGTGAGCTTTCGTGGGCTGTAGCCCACTTCGTCAGACGGAGATGTGACGGAGAGCCACACTTCATTCCGGCAGGCGTATTCATGAGTCAGATCTCTCTCCCTCGCCCCTCTCCTGGAAGGCAGAATACCGACTGAAGGGACTCTTCCTCGGCTAATGGATGGCAGTGCTCAGGCACCCTATTTGCTTTCGCTTCACGCGGCATGAGATGGGAGTCCCAGGAACCGACCCCCGGCCCTGTCGGGACCATCGGAAGTTGTAGTTCATTGTCTCCTTGAATTGATTTGGTCGCTTTGCCCGGCTTCTGCTTTAGCTGTTCCGTTTGGTTTATATTCATTTGCCGCATCCGGCAGATGCCCCTGACGAAACTTACAGAGTCAGAGAGAACGTTGTCTGCAGTTTCTGGCAGCTCAGACAAAGCTGTTCGAAGACAACCACAATGGTCTTGTTCTGCTCCATCCTGAGCTGTGGATTGTGCTTTGCTTCCAGGGCAGGAGAGCTCAGAGTTGCCCCAGCAAGGCCCACACACACGACTGGGCGGGGGCTTTTGGTTCCAGACCGGATCAGATCACGTGCGTAGAGACAGTGGGCACAATGCAATGCAGAGCCCTCTAGGGGGCAGGAATGGCCAGGGGTGCTGTTAAGAGAAGAACAATAAGAGAAGCCAATGTTGGATCAGGCCAGTGGCCCCTCCAGTCCAACACTCTGTGTCACTCAGTGGCCAAAAACACCAGGAGCCATCAGGAGGTCCAGCAGTGGGGCCAGGACACCAGGAGCCCCCCCACTGTTGCCCCCCCAAGCACCAAGAATACAGAGCATCCCTTGCCCCAGACCAAGAGTTCCTATCTATGCTTATCCAGTACCCTCTTATAAGGACATAAGAAAAGCCAATCTTGGATCAGGCCAAAGGCCCATCCAGTCCAACACTCTGTGTCACTCAGTGGCCAAAAATACCATGTGCCATCAGGAGGTCCAGCAGTGGGGCCAGGACACCAGAAGCCCTCCCAATGTTGCCCCCCCCCCCAGCCACAAAAATACAGAGCATCCCTTGCCCCAGACCAAGAGTTCCTATCTAATTCCCTCTTATAAGAACATAAGAGAAGCCAATGCTGGATCAGGCCAATGGCCCCTCCAGTCCAACACTCTGTCACACAGTGGCCAGAAATACCAGGGGCCATCAGGAGGTCCAGCAGTGGGGCCAGGACACTAGAAGCCCTCCCACTGTTCCCCCCCCCAAGCACCAAGAATACAGAGCATCCCTTGCCCCAGACCGAGAGTTCCTATCTATACCTTGTGGCTAATAGCCACTGATGGACCTCTGCTCCATATGCTCATCCAATTCCCTCTAATAAGAACATCAGAGAAGCCAATGTTCGACTAGGCCAATGGCCCATCCAGCCCAACACTCTGTGTCACACAGTGACCAGAAACGCCAGGTGCCCTCAGGAGGTCCAGCAGTGGGGCCAGGACACTAGGAGCCCTCCCATTGTTGCCCAACCCCAAGCACCAAGAAGACAGAGCATCCCTTGCCCCAGACTGAGACTTCCTCTCTATACTTTGTGGCTAATAGCCACTGAGAGACCTCGGCGTGGAGTTAGCCCTTTTCACCGCCGTTGCACACGATGCCGACATTTTCACTGAGCCACCCAGCATAACCCCAAGGTCATTTTTACCTCTCAGCCTCAGCAAGTCCACGCCCCACTGCCGTACCCCCGAAGCTGGGGTCTTTTTGTTTGGTTCCAGTGTTCATCGGGCTGCCCTTCCCTCCACTGAACCTCATTTGCCCCACCGTCGCCCCCTTAGCCAGTGTGTGCAGATACTCCCGAGGCTCCTAGCAGACGGCCTTGGTTCGGACCCTCCCGAATGATTTTGTGTCACCTGCAGACTTGGCCACTACACGGTTCCCCCCAAGTTCCCAATCTGATACGAACAAACTAACTAGCATTGGCCCCAATACCAGTCCCTGTGAGACCCCCACGGCTTGCTTCCTTCCCTCCTGTTATGTACGCGGACCGCCACCAGGGTCCCGCGGCTACATTGTGGAGCTTACCTCCTCTAAACAATAGGAGCCTAGGATCCTAGTTCCCCCAGCATTCACCAATAGCAACTCTGGCGGGAAATCCAAACCCTCCAACGGGACTGTGGGTGTGCTGGCCGGGTTGGATTTATATCCCGCCCTTCACTTGGAGTCTCAGAGTGGCTTACAAACTCCTTTCCCTTCCCCTCCCCACAACAGACACCCTGGGAGGTGGGTGGGGCTGAGAGAACTCTGACAGAAACGGCTCTTTTTAAAGGACAGCTCTGAGAGAACTAGGGCTTGCCCAAGGTCATCCAGTAGGTGCAAGTGGAGGAGTGGGGAATCAAACCTGGTTCTCCCAGATTAGAGTCCGCACACTTAACCACTACACCAAACTGAAGTACAATAAATGCGTCTGAACGCACGTCGTGGGCCGAGTCTTCCATGTGGCAAACCCAGTCCTTTACACCTCCATTGTGAGAACCGTCCATTTATTGCTACCCCCTGCTTCCTGCTGCTTAAGTCATTTTTAATTCGTAAGAGGACCTGTCTGCTGATCCCCTGGCTGATCCAGGTGGCCACCAGCTGTGCTGGTCTGAAGGAGTAGAAGAAACTTAGAGTCCCGGGGCACCTTTAAGACCAACAAAGGTTTATTCAAGGCGTGCGCTTTCGTGTGCAAGGCCTGTCAAGAGCTCTCTCAGCCCCACCCGCCTCACAGGGTGTCTGTTGTGGGGAGGGGAAGGGAAAGGAGTCTTTAAGCCGCTCTGAGACTCCTTTGGGTAGTGAAGAGCCATGGGGTATGAATCCAGTCTCCTCTTCTTCTTCCTCTTCTTTTATGGTGCTTAATGATGGAAGCCACCTTAGGTATCGGTTTTTTTTGGTAAAGATATAAAAGCAGCATATAAATCGCCTGCCTGGTTGTTGTTGTTGTTGTTTTTAGAAAACCGCTGCCATTTTCTCCAAGAAAAGTAGAATAAAGGTTTCAAACAAACAAACAAGCAATCTATGTCGTCTGGAGACCAGCCGTGATTCCAGGAGATCACCAGCCCCCACCTGGAGGTTGGCAACCCTTGCTGGCTTCTTCTTCTTCTTCTCAGGCCGGCCTCGAGGAAAATGGCTTCCCTTTCCTTGCAGCTCATTTGGTGTCGTGAGCGTGGCAGAAATGGGGGGAGGGGGTTCAAGGGCTGGAATCGTGTGTGTGTGTGTGGGGGGGCTACAGCTCAGGACTGAGAAGAGCTGGCACAGGCCGGTGGGTGGGGGGCTGGCTACGGCGAGGTCCCGTCCTTGCCAAAAGGTGCTTGCTTTCGTGTGAGCCTCGGGTCCACCCGCCGCACCCGAAGAGGCTGGGATAGAGA
>NW_015170325.1:417262-437995 GCF_001447785.1 Gekko japonicus | reverse complement strand
GGATATTATAGCTTTGGAAAAAGTGCAGAAAAGGGCAACTCGAATGATAAAAGGGTTGGAACACTTTCCCTATGAGGAAAGGTTAAAGCGCTTAGGGCTCTTTAGCTTGGAGAAAAGACGACTGAGGGGTGACATGATCGAGGTTTATAAGATTATGCATGGGAAAGAGCAGGTAAAGAAAGAGGTACTTTTCTCCCTTTCTCACAATACAAGAACACGTGGGCACTCCATGAAACTGCAGAGCGGTCGGGTTAGAACGGATAAAAGGAAGTACTTCTTCACCCAAAGAGTGATTAACACATGGAATTCACTGCCACAGGAAGTGGTGGGTGCTACAAGCATGGACGACTTCAAAAGGGAATTAGATAAGCATATGGAGCAGAGGTCCATCAGTGGCTATTAGCCACAAGGTATAGCTAGGGGCTCTGGGGCAAGTGATGCTCTGTCTTCTTGGTGCTTGGGGGGGCGTCAACAGTGGGAGGGCTTCTAATGTCCTGGCCCCACTGGTGGACCTCCTGATGGCACTGGTATTTCTGGCCACTGTGTGACACAAAGTGTTGGACTGGATGGGCCTTTGGCCTGATCCAACATTGGCGTCTCTTATGTTCTTATGTTCTTATGTACCCCGCCCTTCACTTGGAGTCTCAGAGCGGCTTACAATCTCCTTTCCCTCCCCCTCCCCACAACAGACACTCTGTGAAGTCGGTGGGGCTGAGAGAGCTCTGACACAAATTGCTCTTTTTCAAGGCAGCTCTGATCAGAACTACGGCTTGCCCAGGGTCATCCAGCCAGGTGCCAGTGGAGGAAGAAGAAGAAGAGATTGGATTTCTACCCCACCCTTCACAACCCAAAGGTGTCTCAGAGCGGCTTACAAACGCCTTTCCCTTCCCCTCCCCACAACAGACACCCTGGGAGGCAGGTGGGGCTGAGAGAGCTCTGACAGGAACTGCCCTTTTTCAAGGACAGCTGTGCCAGAGCCTGTGACTGACCCAATGTCATATCAGCAGGTGTAAGTGGAGGAGTGGGGAATCAAACCTGGTTCTCCCAGATTAGAGTCCACACACTTAAGATATGTGAAGACAAAACTAAATAACAAGCTAAGGTTATAAGGTCAACAGTCTTATTTTGACATATTTATTGCTTTACGACAGTTGACTGAGTTTTAAAATATATCCCCTTTTTTTAAAAAAGCGCGCAAACTCCAGTATTTCATTTCCCATTCTTCTATCACGGGGAGTTTCTGAATCTTCCAGCATTGTGATATTATATATGCTTGCTGCCATCATTAGATTAAATATCATTCCAATTGCTTGCTTCATGCCTCGGTTCTTCAAGTGATCCAGATTTACCATATCCAGATCTGAAGACTGCCAAATGCCCACCATCATTTAAGAACATAGGAACATAGGAAGAGCCCTGCTGGATCAGACCAGAGGTCCATCTAGCCTGGCGTCCCATCTCACACAGTGTCCAACCAGTTCCTCTGGAGGGCCAACAACAAGACATTGAGGCTGAGGCCTTCCCCAGATAAGACCATCAGAAGAGCTGGGTCAGACCAGTGAGGGTCCATCTAGTCCAGCCTCTCGTCTCACACAGGGGCCAGCCAGTCCCTCTGGAGGGCCAGCAACAGGGCAGGGAGGCCGAGGCCTTCCCCTGAGAAGGACACCAGAAGAGCCCCGCTGGGTCAGACCAGGGAGGGTCCCTCCAGTCCAGCCTCCCGTCTCACACAGGGGCCAGCCAGTCCCTCTGGAGGGCCAGCAACAGGGCAGAGAGGCCGAGGCCTTCCCCTGATAAGGACACCAGAAGAGCCCAGCTGGTGTTGGTTTCATGTCCCATATGGCCTTGCTCTTTTCTTAACCTTTGGATCCTTTTTGGTGTAGTGGTTAAGTGCGCGTCTTTTTTGGAAGCTCCGGCCCTGGTGGGGAGGAGGGAGAGATGCGATCGCAGGCGGCGGGGAGAAGAGCACCTCCCTGGCATTTGCCAGCACCGGCTCTAGGCGTCGTGAGGAGGACAGAGAGCTGTGGAGACTGGGGGAGGGGGCTTTGGGCAGTAGACAGGCCCCTGCATCAGGAGCAGCTCTTTCTTGGGGGGGCTGGCTTTGCAGTTTCCCAAGCAGCCTCCTACCAAGGGGGACTGCGTGTCTGTGCACGTACGCACAAAAAACGGGTTCCAGAAGGCCGTCTCAAATCAGGACAGCCGCTTTTCAGGAAAGCGGCTCAGCAAAGGGACCAGCGCTCCCGCTCAGCTGTGGAGTGATGTGAGCAAAGATTCTACTTTGTCAGCTCCTGGGATTACAGTTGTGAGCGGGCGATTCGGCTCCTGCATACATTCGTCTGCTCTGGAGCCATCCATCCTGGACTAAAGGCAGAAATGGGTGAGCCGGAGGCTAAAAACACTGTGAGCTAGCTCACACTGTCTCAGCTTTGAGGGAACACTGAAAGGGCCCTGTGTTTTTTACCATTTCACTTCATTTCTCCCATTTGGGGACCCAACGAGGCTCATGCAGTCCCTCACTCCTCCATTTCAGCCTCACAATAACAACCCTGTGAAGTAGCTCAGGCTGAGAGAGCACGATTGGCCCAAGGTCACCCAGTGGGCTTCCACGGCAGAACAGGGAATCCAGCCTGGGTGGCCCCGATCCGAGTCCATCCAGCCTGGGCGGCCCCGATCCGAATCCATCCCTCTAGCTGCCACACCACCCTGGTTCTCTTTGCATCTGGCCCTGCAGTCCCCCAGTGCAGGACCCCAGCCCATCAGAGAGAGAGGCAGAGGCCTTTGGGGTCAGGGTTGCCGTGGGATCTTCTGTGGCTGGAAATCCCCCCCCCACTTCTTTAACAAACCCCCACCTCACTAGCCTCCCAAGCAATTTGGAGCAATAGATTGGATCCTGCCGTGTAATCTTGCATCCTTTTATGCTTTGCTTCAGTTCTGTTTCTTTAAATTTCTGGTTGGTTCTATGACCCAAATCCTATTTCATTGTGTACTGAATGTCTGTCCTGTTGTTTGTATTGGATTTGTTCTGTGTATTCCACCTTGAGTCCCCCAGGAGAAAACCAGGATATATATAAAGTGAATAAAACAAACAAGTACATAAAAGGGCAAGCAGGAACAGTTCCACGGGTCAAACACTCCCCTCTTTCCTAATCCAGGGATTGGGGGGGGGGCATTCAGGCAGGAGAGGGGAGCAAAAAACAAACAAAACAAAAAATTGAAAAGGCAAACCGAGGTCAGTTTTCACGAAAGCTTATCCCCAGAATCAGACTTAGTTGGTCTTACAGATGCCACTGGGCTCAAACTTTGTTCAGATCTGTTTTGTAACTGCAAAAATAGGTATTATCCGCTGTTGTAGATTTTCCGGGCTTTATGGCCATGGTCTTGGTATTTGCCAAGACCACAGCCATACAGCCCGGAAAATCTACAACAACTAATAAACTCCAGCTGTGAAAGCCTTTGACAACATAAAAATAAGTGTCTTTCCACAGGGGCAAGATCATCGATAATGAGTTTGAACTGCGGTTTCTTGAAAGCACTGCAAAAACGTGACTAGGATTCTAGGATAGTGGGGAGGAAACTGCAGCCTTAATCCAACCCCCCCCTCCCCCGGCATGGCTACAGCTACTTTCAAGTAACACTAAAAGCATGAACAAAAGAACATCAGAGAATCCAATGTTGGATCAGACCAGTGGCCCATCCAGTCCAACACTCTGTGTCACACAGTGGCCAAAAATACCAGGGTCCATCAGGAGGTCCAGCAGTGGGGCCAGGACACTAGGAGCCCTCCCACTGTTGCCCCCCCCCCCGCAAGCACCAAGAAGACAGAGCATCCCTTGCCCCAGACGGAGAGCTCCTATCTAGACCTTGTGGCTAATAGCCCCTGAGGGACCTCTGCTCCATATACTTATCCGATTCCCTCTTGAAGCCGTCCGTGCTTGTGGCCGCCACCACCTCCTGCGGCAGTGAATTCCATGCGTTAATCACTCTTTGGGTGAAGAAGGACTTCCTTCTCTCATCATGCCTCCTCTCCCTGTGCCCTCAGGGTCAGCAGCAGCACTTAGATCCGTGCCTGGAGAGGGGGGGGGGTCACCTTCCTTTGGACCTTTTGCCCTTTACTTCCCAGCCAGGTGCAGCTGGCACCCAAAACCACCTGTCTTTTTTTTTCTGATGCTGTCTGCTATAATTAGGCTAAAGAATCCCTAACCACTCCTGGCGCACTGCTCGTGACCAGTGTTCCCTCTGAGCTGAGCGAGTGTGAGCCAGCTCACAGTTTTTTAGCCTCCGGCTCACACATTTTTGTCTCAGCTCGGGAAGGATGGGGCTCCAGAGCAAACTAATGTGTGCAGCAGCCAAATCGCTCACTCACAACTTTAATGCCATACGGTGACGCTGCGATGTCATTTCCCCACCTGCATGACTGGAAACGCTGCCACACCTGACTGCAACGCTCTAGCAAAGCGGCAATCCCCGCAACTCGATGGCAAAACCACAGAAAAGGGGGTCACGGGTCAGGCTGCTAGACCATCAGCGGGATGCGTGACATCACTGATGTTTATGCTTGTGGAAGTGTGAGGCGCATTCCAGGCCCCTGTGACTAAACTGTCACACGTAACGGGTATTTGGGCCCTGACCCCTCTGAAACAGCCTATTTGAGGCGTTTAGTCTTCCGTGATTGTTTATATGGTTCCCTGAGAGTAATTGCGGTGGGTCGTGACCAATGCTCCCTCTAAGCTGTGGGGTCTTGTGAGCAAAAATTCTACTTTGTGAGCTGCTGGTCTTAAAGCTGTGAGCAAGTGATTTGGCTGCTGCATCAATGAGTCCGCTTCGGAGCCGTCCTTCCCGAGCCAAGACAACAATGTGTGAGCCAGAGGCTAAAAAACTGTGAACTAGCTCACACTAACTCATCTTAGAGGGAACCCTGGTCGTGACAAACAATACACATGAAGAAGAAGAAGAAGAGTCAGTTTTTATACCCCATTTTTCTCTATACCTTAAGGAGTCTCAAAGCGGCTTACAGTCCCTTTCCCCTCCCTCTCCCCACAACAGGCCCTTTGTGAGGCAGGTGGGGCTGAGAGAGTCCTGAGAGAACCGTGACTGGCCCACAGGCCCAGGGTCACTCAGCAGGCTCCATGCAGAGGAGGAGTGGGGAATTCAACCCCCCTGGTCCTCCAGGTTAGAGTCTGCCACCTTTCACCACCAGTGTTCCCTCTAAGCTGAGTTAGTGTGAGCTAACTCACAGTTCTTTAGCCTCCGGCTCACACATTTTTGTTTCAGCTCAGGAAGGAGGGCTCCAGAGCAAACTAAATGATGCAGCAGCCAGATCGCTCGCTCACAGCTTTTGCTCACACGACTCCACCTCTTAGAGGGAGCACGGTTCACCACCGCACCATGTCGGCTCCAACAGAATAGTTCTCACCAGTTATGTGGTTGTGGGCCTCTTCCAGATCTTCAACCCTTTCAGACCCACAACCTCCTACAGGGTTTGTGGGAAGGTATGGGTGGACACGGGGAGACACAGTTGTGCCCCCAGCCCAAGAGGGAGTCCGGGGAGGATGTGGGCTCAGGAATCCCCCCCTCCACTTCCACATTCCCTCCCATGGCGGAACGAAATGCATCGCTGGCTCTTCACACAAGTTGTCACGCACCCACATGGGCGTTCAGGGTAAAAGGGAACTGCAAGGTGGCCGATGAGGAGACCCCCCCAAGCGGAAGGGAGCCCGGGAGGCCGTCTTTCGTCTTGGCAGGGAGGACTGGCTGATGGTGTCCAATGTTCCCTCTAAGCTGTGGAGTCTTGTGAACAAAAATTCTACTTTGTGAGCTACTGGCATTAAAGTTGTGAGCCAGTGATTTGGCTGCTGCATCAATTAGTTTGCTCTGGAGCCCCATCCCTTCCTGAGCTAAGGCAAAAATGTGTGAGCTGGAGGCTAAAAAACTGTGAGCTAGCTCACACTAACTCAGCTTAGAGGGAACACTGCTGGTGTCGTCTCTTGATCGGGCGGCAGGGCCTTGACGAGTGATTATCCAATGAATCCTCTCATTTAGAGGTGTGTGTGTGTGTGTGTGGGGGGGAAGGGCTGTTCATTACGGCCCCTCCTGTGGTGAGTGACACAGAGATATCGGCGTTGCCTTGAATAGGTCCAGCTTGCAGCCAAGTCCTGGCGTGGGTTGGCATGGCATTGTGGAGTGATGGATGGACCCCAGTAATAGAGTGGGAGACACTTGGAGGCAGGGTTGCCAGCCTCCAGGGAAGGCCTGGAGATCTCCCAGGATTATATGTGACTGACTGCCAGACGACAGAGATCAGTTCCCCCGGAGAGAGGAGGGGGGGGATTGGATTTATACCCTGCCCTTCACTCAGAAGTTGGATTTATACCCTGCCCTTCCATCAGAGTCTCAGAGTGGCTTACAAACTCCTTTCCCTTCCCCTCCCCTCCCCACAACAGACACCCTGTGAGGCAGGTGGGGCTGAGAGAGCTCTTGACAGAAACGGCTCTTTTTTCAAGGACAGCTCTGACAGAGCTGTGGCTTGCCCAAGGTCACCCAGCAGCTGAAAGTGGAGGAGTGGGGAATCAAACCCGGTTCTCCCAGATTAGACTCCGTGCCCTTCACCACCACACCAAACTGGCAGCTGCGTTGGAGGCAGTGTTCCCTCTAAGCTGAGTTAGTGTGAGCGATCTCACAGTTTTTTAGCCTCTGGCTCACATATTTTTGTCTGAGCTCAGGAAGGAGGGCTCCAAACTAATTTATGCAGCAGCCAAATCACTCACTCACAACTTTTAATGCTAAGGGCTCACAAAGTAGAAGTTTTGCTCACAGGACTCCACAGCTTAGGGAGCCTTGGTTGGAGGGTAGATTCAATGGCATTATACCCACTCCACTGAGGTCCCTCCCCAGGCTCCACCCCCAAATATCCAGGAATTTCCCAACTTGAAGTTGGCAACCTTTCTTGGAGGTCATACGGGGTCAGGGCTGAGGTTCCATGATGCTGGGAAAGACCACACGGAGAGTGGTTCATTATGCCTTTGGGCGCCAACTAAACTTGCGGCTCAGTGGACAGACCTCATCTTTGCCTTCTCGGGGACTTTTTGAGCAATCCCCCCCACCAGGGTAACCTCCTTCCACCACCAGTTATTTAAGGCGGAGGCAGACTGGGGGGGGGGGATGTGGACAGGGAAAGAACTGCAATATTCCTTGTTTGGAAGGACATCTGACATTTTATTCGATGTTAAGAAGCTCTTCCGTTTCCGAACTTGTTGGGCCATGTTGTAGGGGACTCTCACAGACGGCTTTTCCTTGCCGTTAAAAATGACCTAATGGAGGCTATCGTGCTTTTGACCACATTACAAGGAGAGTCTCTGGAAAAGACAATCGTGCTGGGAGAAGTTGGGGGCAGTGGGAAAAGAGGAAGACCCAACAGGAGATAGGTGGACTCGACCAAGTTAGCCACGGCCCCTCAGTTTGCAAGGCCTGAGCAAATTTTAATGTTTTATATATTTGTTTTATGGCTCTGTGCACAGCGCCCAGAGCCCTGCATGAGCAGGGATGGGCTGATTAACAAATCAAACCAAAATCAAATCAAAGCTGTTAACTGATAGGATGTTTCGGAGGTCACTTGTTCACAGGGCCACCAGAACTTGGAAGTGACTTGACATCGCTTAACACCCACGCACATGACAGACAGCCATATGGATCTTTGCCTGGTGAACTCACAGGCAAACGTAGGACCAATGCGTGCTTGACACACTTTGCCCACCTCGTGTGGGTCCATAGTAAGAATGCTGGCTAAACAGGAAGCAGAGAGCAGAAATAACCCCATGGGAAGGCGGCGGCAGAGTCCTGCAAGGATCAGAATTGCAATCAGTGCAATTTAATTTATTCAGAAATTACTTGGGATTGGGGAAGAGCAGTGTAGTGGCCAAATCTGCAGATGATACCCAATTACTATCTGGTTAGACCTCACCTAGAGTATTGTGTTCCATTTTGGGAACCACCAGGGGTAATTTCCTGCTGGAACCTACAGGAGCGGAGCTCCGGCAGTAAGGAGCCCACGGGGCGGGCACATGCAGCAAGCCCCGCCCCCTGCTCCCAGCAGCCCTCAGTTGGGCCACAAGGAGCAAGAAGCAGCCAGGTAAGTTGCAGAGGCCCCCGCCCACCGTCAGGTACAAGCTCTCCCTCCTCTGTGAGGGCAGATCCTGCGCGTCCCCCCCCCAAAAGCTAGCAATCCAAAACAGTCCAGAGGCACCTTTAAGACCAAGTTTTATTCAGGTACAAGCTCTCCCTCCTCTGCGAGTACAGATTTGCACGTTCCCCCCCCCCAACAGCTAGCAATCCAAAACAGTCCAGTGGAGCCTGAGCGGTGGGTGTTGCCTTCTGACACACTTCCGGTGATGTCAGGGGGTGTGGCATATGCAAATAAGTCGTGCTAATGAGCTCCTGCACCTCTTTTTCTACGAAATGGCCCCTGGTCCTGCATATCTCTTACAACTGGTCTCCAGGTTACAGAGCTCAGTTGTCTGGGATAAAATGGCTGCTTTGGAAAGAGGCAGGCATTACATCCTGCTGAGGTCCCTCCCCTCCCCAAACTCTGCCCTCCTCCTCTTCGCACTCTCCCTCAGCTTCTACACTTCCTCCTCCCCTCCCTTATCTTCTTTTTATTCTCCTCCCTTATCTCCACCTCCTCCTTTCACCCATCTTCTCCTCTTTCTCCTCCTCCAGCTTGGTGTAAGTGCATGGACTCTAATTGGGGAGGACCGGGTTTGATTCCCCACTCCTCCACTCACAGCTGCTGGTGTGACCTTGGGTCATTCACAAGTTCTTTTGGAGCTGTTCTCTCAAGGGCCGTCCTCGAAAGAGCTCTCTCAGCCCCACCTACCTCACAGGGTGTCTCTTGTGGGGAGGGGAAGGGAAGGAGATTGTAAGCCGCTCTGAGACTCCTTCGGGTAGTAACGGGTGGGGTATAAATCCAATATATCTATATCTATCTATATCTATCTATGTATCTATATCTATATTTCTATACCTATATAGATATAGATATCTCCCTCTTCCCTCTTCTGCCCCCCTGTCCTTCATCTTATTCTCCTCCACCAACCCTTCTCTTTCTTATTTCTCTTCTCCCTTCAGCTTCTTCACCTTCTCCTTCTCTCTCCACCTCATCCCTCTTCCTACTTCTCTCTCATCTTTTCCCTGCTTCTCTTCATCATCTTTTTCTTCACCCTGCTTCTGGCTCCTCCTCTTCTAAATTTTATTCTCCTCTTCCTCCCTAATCTCCTTTGTCTCTTCCTCCTGTCTTCCTTCTCCTCACATATTCTTTCTCCGCCTCTTCCTTCCTCAGCTTCTCCTCTGTCTCCTCCTTTTCTCATCCACCTTGCCTCTTGCTCTTCTTTTCCTCCCCTTCCCTTATGTTCCACTCCTCCTCCTCCATCTCTTTCTCCCTCCTCTTTCTCATCTTCTTTTCCTCATCTTCTTCTCTTCCTCCTCCTGATTCTCCCCTCCTTCATCTTCTTATTCTCTTATCTCCTTCACCCCCTCCTCTTTCGCCCTCCCCCCCACATCTTCTTCTTCCTCTCTTCCTTCCTCCTCTTCTTCTCTGTCACTTCCTTTTTCTCATCCTCTTCCCTGATGGTCTCCTCCTCCTCTCTTTCCTCCTCCTCCTCCTCCTCATTTCCCCAATATCGAGATCACCATACCTTTCCCCTACTGTCTCACATTTGCGTTTTATTGCAGCCAAGGTTTCCAAACCTGAAATAAATATGCATGATTTGTAAATATAATTTAGGAACACAGAAATATGGTGTATAATTTTCTTTAGTTCTAGCATTAAAGGCAGCAGCAGATTATTCACAGATAGCTAGGTTTTAATAGACTTTAACAAATCCATCCCAGAGTCTACCCTGTGCTTTGCCAAATTCATTCTCCCTAGTTTGTTTCTAAAAAAACATTCTCAGAAGACTGGTGCAAAACGGAAAGGATGCTTTCCTGGCCCTGAACTGACCCACTCCTGGGCTACTTCAAAGCGCACCCCCCCCCCCCGGCAACCCCATCTGTTCAGCAAACCTCCCGTTCAGGGGTCCTTTCGTAGAAAAAGCGGTGCAGGAGCTCATTAGCATAACTCATTAGCATAACTCATTTGCCTGACCTCACCGGAAGCATGTCAGAAGGCAACACCCGCCACTCAGGCTCCAATGGACTGTTTTGGATTGCTAGCTATTGGAGGGGGGGGGAGACACGCAGATCTGTCCTCGCAGAGGAGGGAGAGCTTGTGCCTGAATAAAACTTGGCCTTAAAGGTGCCACTGGACTGTTTTGGATCGGGGGGGCTCTACAACTTACCTGTCTGCTTCTTGCTCTGACTGAGGGCTGCTGGGAGAAGGGGGTGGGGCTTGTGGCATGTGCCTGCCCCCTGGGCCCTTTACTGCCGGAGCTCCACTCCTGTGCGCTCCTGCAGGAAATGACCCCTGCTTCCGTTAGACCTTCTTCCAACTCATCCTCTCCCTCTTATTCACGATCAACACCACCTCTCCCCTGCCCAAGAAAAGCTTAAATGTACTCATGTGGACCACCTGAGGTCTCTTCCAAAACCCTCAATGGAAACAACGTATAAGAAACAGCATCTGTCTTATCCACAACAGGTCTGTAGCCAGGATTTTGTGACTTGTGGGGCCATTTTTTTCCTGGCGAGGCTGGTGGGGCTGCCATTATTTTTATGTCAGCTCCAATCCGCCCCCAAGCCTGACCGCTGGCGGGGCCACCCCACTCCCTGCCCTCCTGCAAGATTTAAAGGGCCCTTCAGCTGATCAGCAGGGAGCACGTGGACCGCCGATCAGCTGGAAGGCCCTTTAAATCTTGCAGGAGGGGAGGGAGAGGGGTGCGCGACACCACACCCACTTCTTCTCAAAGGCATTGAAAGGATCCCTTTAAATGCATTTGAGAAGAAGTGGGGGGCCGTGCACAGGGCCCTCCCCCTATCCTTCTAAAAAAGAAAGTATTTGGGAAAAAGTATTTGGAAAAGTTAAGGGGGCGGAGCCTCAAACAGCCCCAGTATCGCTACAGGCCAGATCCACAATTCCACAGGGTCCAGTCCAGGTAGCTTTCAGCTTGTGCCAGCAGAAGGGCAAGGAAACTGTCACTTCATGCCTGAACTGAAAAGTTCCAGAGCCAGATGCCTTGTCCTGCCAACGCCAAGTTCTTCTGAGCAACCTTCACCGTGTCCTGCAATGTATCACAGAAAAAGTCAAAACGTCACCCACAAGCAACTTCTTTCTCTTTGGGATTTTGTCCTCCTACCTCTCTTTCTATGAGGTTCGGGGGCCTGTGTACCCTTCTGCAGCACATAAGGATAGAAACCTGTTAGGAAACTGCGGAGGAGTGGCTGAAACCACCAATGCTAGCGTGGGCAAAGGATATTGGACGTAGTAGAAGGCGAGACGAATGGGAAAAGACTTGGAGATCGATTAAATTTTTAAGATCTACATCATATAAAGAAAATATAATTAAAATGTTATACAGATGGCATTGGACGCCGGACAAATTGCTTAAATGTTATGCTAACATCTCAGGGAACTGTTGGAGGTGCAGAAATAATATAGGAACGTACTTTCATATATGGTGGAGGTGCGAGAAAATAAAAAGATTATGGAGAAGTACTAAACAATTGATAAAAGGTATTACAGGGATAGATCTACCGATCTCACCAGAAATTTTCTTATTAAATATCACACCAGAAGGAATTAAATATAATGAATTATGTATCATTTTATACTTAATAACAATGTCAAGAATACTTGTTGCAAAGAATTGGAAAACAG
Source organism: Gekko japonicus (assembly GCF_001447785.1). Taxonomy (NCBI): domain Eukaryota; kingdom Metazoa; phylum Chordata; class Lepidosauria; order Squamata; family Gekkonidae; genus Gekko; species Gekko japonicus. Next base: position 426,195 of record NW_015170325.1, on the reverse strand, counting down.
ATAAAATACCAAGTAAAGAAGATCTGATTATGAAACTTTTTGAAATAATAGAGATGGATAAGCTGAACATGTTTTTGGCGGGTAAAACAGATGATAACTTTAAACATAAATGGCAAAAAGCCATCAAGTGGGTTGAAGAAAATGTATAATGTAACCCCTAATGTTAGAAAATAAGATGTATAAGGATGATATTGAAAAATGAAAATAAAAATTGTAAAAAAAAAAAAAAGGAGAGAAACCTGTTGACTCTGTGGGAACTTTCCTATAAGCAGTCAACAACTCAGGCAACTTCTCATCCTAGTCTTGAGGATGAGAACCTAGGTAGGACCTGAACGTCCCTTCAACGTCCCAGTGATCAACTCAGTTACACCATTAGATTGGGGGTGATAAGCAGCAATATTAAGGTGCTTCATCCTGCAACCCAACCCCAAACGTTCCCGTCAACCCCAAGAAGAAATTACACCCGCTATCAGTCACAATCTTTGTAGGAAAACCTAGCTGATCAAGGACAAGAAATTACACCCGCTATCAGTCACAATCTCTGTCTCTTTCCTGGAGAAAATGGCTGCTTTGGAGGGTGGACTCTTTGGCATAACACCCTGCTCAAATTCCCGTAAAGACTCCACTCCCAAATCTCCAGGTATTTCCCAAGCAGGAGCTGGTAATCCTAGCTGACCAAGGACAAGAAATTACACCCGCTATCAGTCACAATATCTGTAGGAAAACCTTGCTGAACCAAGACCTTGCTGACTGCCTCCGCTACCACTGGGGCTTCAGCTAAAGTCAGAACAACTGCCTCAGGATATCTTGTGGTGTGATCCACCAAAGTCAGACTAAAATGCTGAGAGCTGTAAGGTCCTACAGTGTCAATTCCAACCCTCTGGAACGCCTTACCAGTGATGGGAAGAGACTGCAAAGGTGCCTCATGTCCATTCTGACCCATTCACTGTCATGTTGTACAAGACTGACACTGATTGTTAACATGCTGAGCTAACCTAGGCCAATAATAGTTCAACAACAACCTCAGTTAATTGCTTAATGTCCTGAGCAAGGAACATCATGAGCCAGCTCCATCAGCTTCATTCTATAGTTTGTTAGAGCAACAAGCTGTTTAACTGGTTCCCAGGACACCTCTGTGTCCTATGGCCTCCACAGCCTATATAACCTGCCTTGATTACCAACAACCTGCTCCTTTGGGGGCTCCTTCCTGATGCAAGGTTATTTGGTGAAGCTGCTCCAACCTGGAATCCATACAGACTTCCAGCTGGAACTCCTTATTCCAACAGACATCCCTTATGTGCTCCTGTTAGCCAACATAATCTTTGCTAACTTCAAAATACCCTGTGGTATTCATTCTCTGTTATTGTCTCCTCAGTGAGCTTACCTCTGAATCTGTTTTCTCCCCGCCAAGATTAGTGCTCTTCTGCTGGGCTTGGACAAGATTATTTCCTGATTTTCCTGGGATGATTGCTCCCCTTGCTTCTTGAATGAGTTGGCCTCCCTCCACCCAGGTTGCCTGAGCCCTCCCTCTTGTGGTGTAACTCAAGCCATTTCCTTTCCTGGGACTGGTTGAGTCTGGGTTTAAAAATTTAAAAAGTTTAATAAATGAATAAAAAGAATACACATAGCCTTGTCAAGCATTCAGGCTGATCAAGGGTACAAAGACAAGGTGAACCCATGCAGCCCCCTCTCCGTACACTCGATACTTATCCAAAACAATGTTTTAAACAGGACAGGCTAGTATTACTTGAAGTTGCAGCAGTTGAAGTTCAGCATTGCCTTTGTTCTCCTGGCTGGGACTTCACCCCTCTCTACGTAAGCAAAATGGAGTCCCTAGGTGAAAGCCCAGTCCTTCATTAGAACATAAGAGAAGCCAATGTTGGATCAGGTCAATGGCCCATCCAGTCCAACACTCTGTCACAGTGTGGCCAAAAATACCAGGTGCCATCAGGAGGTCCACCAGTGGGGCCAGTCCTTCATGGCTTGTCTCTCTCCAAACAGCCACTCCAGATGGAATAGAGCTTTTTTACTCTGTCCAGATAATTTATAATCTCACCTTGGGAGCCTCTGCCTCCACGGACATTCAGCCCTCCCTGCTACAAGAGGAAGGGTTTACTATCTAGCCGTTTGGCTCATAGCAATCTCTGTCTCTTGCGGTGTGACATTCTGGCAGGGCACGAGATGGTGAACCACTGTCTTACTGTGGCCAGAGCTATTGTGCAAGTACCCAAGCATCCTGTGCCTGGAGCCTGACGGCTCATCCCTTGGCCCTCTTCTTCCTCACAATCCAGGTGCACGTGTGTGCGGTGGTGGTGGTTCGAGATCGGTTGCCCTCCTCTACTCCAGGGGCCTGCAACCTTTACAACAAAAGAGCCGAACGACAACCAGGGGTCATTTCATAGAAAAAAGAGGTGAAGGAGCTCATTAGCATAACTCATTTGCATATGCTGCACCCCCTGACCTCACCGGAAGTGTGTCAGAAGGCAACACCCACTGCTCAGGCTCCACTGGACTGTTTTGGATTGCTAGCTATTGTGGGGGGGGACGTGCAGATCTGTCCTCACAAAGGAGGGAGAGCTTGTACCTGAATAAAACCTGGTCTTAAAGGTGCCACCGGACTGTTTTGGACCGGGGGGCTGGGGGGGAGACTCTGCAGCTTACCTGGCTGCTTCTGACTGAGGGCTGCTGGGAGCAGGGGGCGGGGCTTGTTGTATGTGCCCGCCCCCTGGGCTCTTTACTGCCGGAGCTCCACTCCTGTGCACTCCTGCAGGAAATGACCCCTGACAACAACAAAACTCAGAGCAAGAGAAAGAGCCGATATATGGAAGTCCGTTTGCATAACTGAAAACAACCAATTTAACTTTATAGCTGATTGACATGTTGATCAATGATCCATAAAGTGTTTGCAACCCAAACAAGGATTGCTCTGTGTCCTTTATTAAGAAGTGGCACACACGAGGCAATAAATGTTAAGTAATATACCCTGTGGTGCTGCTTTAGACCGCTGGCACAGATCTGTGCATGGTTTGCACTTGAATTCCTGGCAACTGATTTCCAGAGCGGCCCTTCGCTAGCGGCCTTTGAGGAAGAGCCCCCGTTGCTCTAACGAGTGTGGGAGCCAATGGGGTGTAAGGGCTGGTGTGACAGACTAGGCTCTGGGAAACCCAGGTTCGAATCCCCCCTTGTCCCATGGAAGCTCACTGGGTGATCTTGGGCCAGTCACACACTCTCAGCCTCACCTACCTCACAGGGTTGTTGCAAAGATATAATGTAGGAGAGGAGAACAGTGTAAGCCTCTTTGGGTCCTCACTGGGGAGAAAGAGGGGTTAGAAATTAAGAAAAATAAACTAAAAGACCACATAACACAAGAACATAAGAGATGCCAATGTTGAATCAGGCCAAAGGCCCATCCAGTCCAACACTCTGTATCACACAGTGGCCAGAAATACCAGGTGCCATCAGGAGGTCCAGCAGTGGGGCCAGGACATTAGAAGCCCTCCCACTGTTGACCCCCCCCCAAGCACCAAGAATGCAGAACATCCCTTGCCCCAGACTGAGAGTTCCTATCTATACCTTGTGACTAATAGCCACTGATGGACCTCTGCTCTTAACGTAAGGACATAAAAGAAGCCATAAGAACATGAGAGAAGTCAAGGTTGGATCAGGCCAGTGGCCCACCCAGTCCACCACTCTGTATCAGACAGTGGCCAGAAATACCAGTGCCATCAGGAGGTCCACCAGTGGGGCCAGGACACCAGAAGCCCTCCCACTGTTGACCCCCCCAAGCACCAAGATGACAGAGCATCACTTACCCCAAAGTCCCTATCTATACCTTTTGGCTAATAGCCACTGATGGACCTCTGCTCCATATGCTTATCTAATTCCCTTTTGAAGCCGTCCATGCTTGTAGCCACCACCACTTCCTGTGGCAGTGAATTCCATGTGTTTAATCACTCTTTGGGTGAAGAAGTACTTCCTTTTATCCGTTCTAACCCGACCGCTCAGCAATTTCATGGAGTGCCCACAACGAGTTCTTGTATTGTGAGAAAGGGAGAAAAGTACCTCTTTCTCTATCTGCTCTTTCCCATGCATAATCTTATAAACCTCAATCATGTCACCCCTCAGTCGTTGTTTCTCCAAGCTAAAGAGCCCTAAGCGCCTTAACCTTTCCTCATAGGGAAAGTGTTCCAACCCTTTTATCATTCGAGTTGCCATTTTCTGCACTTTTTCCAAAGCTATAATATCCTTTTTAAGGTGTGGTGACCAGAATTGCACACAGTATTCCAAATGAGGTCGCACCATTGATTTATATAGCGGCATTATGATATTGGCTGATCTGTTTACAATACCCTTCCTAATAATCCCCAGCATAGCATTGGCCTTCTTTACTGCAGTCACACACTGTCTCGACATTTTCAGTGAGTTATCCACTACAACTCCAAGATCTCTCTCTTGCTCAGTCTCTGCCAGTTCAGACCCCATCAATGTGTATTTATATTTAGGATTTTTGGCTCCAATGTGCATCACCTTGCACTTGGCCACATTGAACCCCATTTGCCATGTTGACGCCCACTTGCCCATCCTTGACAGATCCCTTTGGAGTGCCTCACAATCCTCACTGGTATTCACCACCATGAACAACTTTGTATCATCCGCAAATTTAGCCACTTCACTGCTTACTCCCATCTCCAAATCATTAATGAACAAGTTAAAAAGCAGTGGACCAAGTACTGATCCCTGCGGAACCCCACTGCTTACCCCCCTCCACTGAGAAAATTGCCCACCTACACTCACTCTCTGTTTTCTATGAACTAGCCAGTTTTTGATCCATAAAAGGACTTGTCCTTCTATCCCATGATTTTTGAGCTTACTTAGGAGCCTTTGATGAGGAACTTTATCAAAAGCTTTCTGGAAGTCAAGGTAAATAATATCTATTGGATCCCCCTTGTCCACATGTTTGTTCACCCCCTCAAAGAACATTAACAGGTTAGTGAGACAAGATCTTCCCTTACAGAACCCATGCTGAGTCTGCCTCAATAGGTTTTGTTCATCTATGTGCCTACTAATTCTTTCCTTAATAATGGTTTCCACCAATTTCCCCGGTATCGATGACAGACTGACTGGCCTATAATTTCCCGGATCTCCTCTGGAACTCTTTTTAAAGATGGGAGTGACATTAGCTGGTTCTTTTGTTTAGTGGGTCATACTGGGCTACAGATTCAGCATCTGTTGTAGAGGCAGGGATTGTCTCAGCAAGATTTAAATGCCATCCCAGGAACCCCAGTCTTAGGTCAAAGAGCACCTGGTCACATGAGAGTCAGCTTGGTGCAGTGGTTAAGTGTGCGGACTCTAATCTGGGAGAACCGGGTTTGCTTCCCCACTCCTCCACGTGCACCTGGCTGGATGACCTTGGGCAAGCCGTAGTTCTGATAATAGCGGTTCTTGAAAAAGAGCAGTTTCTGTGAAGAGCTCTCTCAGCCCCACCTGCCTCCCAGGGTGTCTGTTGTGGGGAGGGGAAGGGAAAGGAGTTTGTCAGCTGCTCTGAGACTCCGAGGGAAGGGTGGGGTTGAAATCCAATATCTTCTTCTTCTTTTAGGGGGCACATCCTGTGCAGCTCAAGATTTGGGTGGTGGCAGCAGAAGGGGGAGTGGGGTAGGGGTGGCTTACACATTTAATGATGATCTGAGTGGCGAAAGGATGGGTCGAAAGACACTCTGGAGTTGCTCTCTGCCTGTGGAGCAAAGCAGAGGTGCAGTCCACTTCTTTGGACAAAAAACACATTTTTGTACACTATCCTATAGTTAGGAAATGGGTTACCGAGAGCTGAGATTCTGCCAGCGTGTTCCCCCTCCCCCCCGGGTCTGTGGATTATTCAGAGGACGGCTAGTGGCTGGAGACGTGCTGGGTGCAGGGAACTGGGTGCCTTAGGCTCACTGGGTGCCTTAGGCTCACTGGATCACTGCCTTACTTAGGATCACTGCCTTATGATCACTGGAACATAGGGTTGCCAAATACAGGCTGGGAAATACCTAGAGGTAAGACCATCAGAAGAACCCTGCTCGGTCAGACCACTGGGGGTCCATCTAGTCCATCATCCCGCCTAACACAGTGGCCAAGCAGTTCCTCTGGAGGGCCAGCGCCAGGGCAGAGAGGCCGAGGCCTTCCTCTGAGAAGGACACCAGAAGAGCCCTGCTGGGCCAGCCCAGGGAGGGTCCCTCCAGTCCAGCCTCCCGTCTCTCCCAGGGGCCAGCCAGTTCCTCTGGAGGGCCAGCGCCAGGGCAGAGAGGCCGAGGCCTTCCTCTGAGAAGGACACCAGAAGAGCCCTGCTGGGCCAGCCCAGGGAGGGTCCCTCCAGTCCAGCCTCCCGTCTCTCCCAGGGGCCAGCCAGTTCCTCTGGAGGGCCAGCGCCAGGGCAGAGAGGCCGAGGCCTTCCTCTGAGAAGGACACCAGAAGAGCCCTGCTGGGCCAGCCCAGGGAGGGTCCCTCCAGTCCAGCCTCCCGTCTCTCCCAGGGGCCAGCCAGTTCCTCTGGAGGGCCAGCGCCAGGGCAGAGAGGCCGAGGCCTTCCTCTGAGAAGGACACCAGAAGAGCCCTGCTGGGCCAGCCCAGGGAGGGTCCCTCCAGTCCAGCCTCCCGTCTCTCCCAGGGGCCAGCCAGTTCCTCTGGAGGGCCAGCGCCAGGGCAGAGAGGCCGAGGCCTTCCTCTGAGAAGGACACCAGAAGAGCCCTGCTGGGCCAGCCCAGGGAGGGTCCCTCCAGTCCAGCCTCCCGTCTCTCCCAGGGGCCAGCCAGTTCCTCTGGAGGGCCAGCGCCAGGGCAGAGAGGCCGAGGCCTTCCTCTGAGAAGGACACCAGAAGAGCCCTGCTGGGCCAGCCCAGGGAGGGTCCCTCCAGTCCAGCCTCCCGTCTCTCCCAGGGGCCAGCCAGTTCCTCTGGAGGGCCAGCGCCAGGGCAGAGAGGCCGAGGCCTTCCTCTGAGAAGGACACCAGAAGAGCCCTGCTGGGCCAGCCCAGGGAGGGTCCCTCCAGTCCAGCCTCCCGTCTCTCCCAGGGGCCAGCCAGTTCCTCTGGAGGGCCAGCGCCAGGGCAGAGAGGCCGAGGCCTTCCTCTGAGAAGGACACCAGAAGAGCCCTGCTGGGCCAGCCCAGGGAGGGTCCCTCCAGTCCAGCCTCCCGTCTCTCCCAGGGGCCAGCCAGTTCCTCTGGAGGGCCAGCGCCAGGGCAGAGAGGCCGAGGCCTTCCTCTGAGAAGGACACCAGAAGAGCCCTGCTGGGCCAGCCCAGGGAGGGTCCCTCCAGTCCAGCCTCCCGTCTCTCCCAGGGGCCAGCCAGTTCCTCTGGAGGGCCAGCGACAGGGCAGGGAGGCTGAGGCTTCCACCTGATGTTGCCTCCTCCTGGCTCTGGGATTCAGCGGTTTAGTGCCTCTGAATGTGGAGGTTCCTTTTGGCCGCCATGGCCAGTAGCCGTTGATAAGACTTCTCCTCCATGAATCTACCTAATCCCCTTTCAAAGCTGTTTATTCCTGTGGCCATCACTCCATCCTCTGGCAGGAAATACCACATTTCAATCACTCTCTGTGTGTAAAGTAGTATTTCCTTTTGTCCATCCCGAACCTACTGCCCATCAGCTTCATTGGATGCCCTTGAGTGCGAGTCTTTTGGGAGAGGGAGAAAAAGTTCTCTTTGTTAAGTCTCTCCACCCTGTAGGTAAATTTATAAGCCTCTCTCATGTCCCCCCTCTGTCATATCTGTCCTAAACTGAAAAGTTCCAGCGACTCTTCAGCTTTTCCTCGTAAAGAAGCCCCGTAGCTAGGGAATTCTTCAGGAGAGGGCCTCGGGGGGACCACCAGCTAATTAAATGAAAGTACAGTGCAGGTGGTATGTTGGAGTACTTTGGGGGCAGCCCAGGAGGGAGGGGGCCCAGAAGAAATACTAGGGGGCCAGGCCCCAATGGGCCCCATGTTAGCTACGGGCCAGCCCTCAATGGACTTTGTTGCCCTCTTCTGTACTTTTCCCAGCTCTGCAGTGCCCGTTTTGAGACACGGCGGCCAGAACTGTCCTCCATATTCCAAATGAGGCTGCACCACAGATCAATAGAGGGGCATTATGATATTCGCCGTTTTATTTTAAGCCCCTTTCGTAACAATCCCTAAAACAGGGTTTGCCTTTTTCACCGCAGCAGCACCCTGGGTTGACGCTTTCAGTGAGCTGTCCACCATGACCCTGAGATCTTTCCCCCTGTCCGTCTCAGCAGGCTCAGCGAGATTTGGGGGTGGAATGGGTAGAAGGAGGGCTTGGGGGAAGAGGAGGACTCCAGTGGGTCTGTTGCCCGGGAGCCCCCCTTCCAGCGTGGCCGTTTCCTCCAGGGGGCCTGGCCCCTGACACCTGGGGACTGGCTGTAGGCCCAGGAGATGTTCCTGCCTCACCCAGAGGCCGGCGACCCTCTGGACCCAGGCCAGGGGCAAAGAGGACAGCTGCTTGAAGAAGGCTCCAGAACTGGGAGCCCAGGAAAGGCTGTGGAGCAGGCCGATGTGTTGCTCCCTTCACCCCCTGCTTGGAGCCAGGTGCCAGGGAGGGAAGAGGTGTCTCCTGGTGCTCCAGCGGGGCTGCGCCTCCTGCACCTAAGCAGGATTAGTCCCAGTTGCTCCACACACACACAAGGGACAGGGAGCGGTCCGGGCCGCCTTTTAAAAAGGTGTTGGGGGGGGGGGCCTGTCTGGCCCCCTGTCCGGACGAGGGGGGCCCTTCCCGGTGGGCTACTTCAGGCCGCCCCCGGGGGGGAGATTCCGCGAGGAGGGGGTCGGGTGTACCCGCAAGGGGGTGGGGGGGGGGGCCTGTCTGGCCCCCTGTCCGGACGAGGGGGGCCCTTCCCGGTGGGCTACTTCAGGCCGCCCCCGGGGGGGAGATTCCGCGAGGAGGGGGTCGGGTGTACCCGCAAGG
>NW_015170325.1:392296-415630 GCF_001447785.1 Gekko japonicus | reverse complement strand
AACTTTGCCGCCTCGCTCGGCGCGCCCCCGGCCGAGAGACCCCCGCCACTCGCCCCGGCCGCCTCCCGCCTCGGAAACGGGCGACACTTGAGCGCCCAGAGAGAGACGCGTTTGGATGGGTAACTTTGCCGCCTCGCTCGGCGCGCCCCCGGCCGAGAGACCCCCGCCACTCGCCCCGGCCGCCTCCCGCCTCGGAAACGGGCGACACTTGAGCGCCCAGAGAGAGACGCGTTTGGATGGGTCGGTGCTGAAGGGAGTCCAGGCCTGGCCCCGCTGGGCTCGCGGAGAGCGGCCTCTTTGCCATCTGTCCAGATCCAGGAGCCTGGCCATCCGGCCCCTCGCCCTTGCCTCGCCAAGAAGGCACCCTGCGTTTTACTTTCACTTCGCTCGGCCCTCCTTCACAGCAGGCCGGACCAAAGCGGGCCGCCTGCTCCCAAACGCTCCTAAGGAGGACTAATGATCAGCAAGACACGCAGTCCCAGAAGGATTCTGCCTGGCCCCGAATTTATTCCAGGCGCACGGTGGGAGGCCTACATTACAGGGCTGGGTTGCGGGGTTTTTTTTGCCTCCCTCGGCCTCTTCCCTTCGCCCTGCCCTGCATGCATGCTACACTGTTATCGCTTCATTCTTATATATTGTATATATAAGAATGGCACTGAGCACTTTGTTATTAGATTTTAATGTGTAGTATATGTTTTAAATTGTTCTGTATATATTGTTTTATCATGGCAAGTTGTTCTTGCCTCTGTGAGCCACCCTGAGCCCATTGGGGAGGGCAGGGTATAAGTACGAAAAATAAATAAATATATATATTGTTTGAATACCAATAAAAATCTATTAAAAAGAAATAATAATTTCGGGGTAGCCCCCTTCCCTCTCCCAATTTGGAAGACTAGATCATAAAACTGTAAGGTGTAAAAGTAGCAAAGCATTTAAAAACACACACACACATGACCATCAACCAGTGTCTTGGGGGGGGGGGGAATGAAAACCAAACAGGGAATGAATTGTGACTATCCGACGCTGCCTGCCGTTTCCTGGCTTGTGGGACACTTGTGTCGAGGACCCGCGCTGTCACATGGATCTGGTCGGAGAGCCCGCACCTCCGTGTCTGCCCTTGTGCTGACAGCCGCGAGGCCTATCAGCCTGCCTGGCACTCCATCCGGGCAAGGCCTGTCTGTGTGGCACGAATTTTAGGGGCCGTTTTTTGAGAAAGAAAATTCGGGAGTTGCTTCGGCGTTCAGTTCTTTGCTTTTTTGTCCTGCCCTTGGGCGGGTGCCAAGGCAGGGAGTCCAGTTTCGTTTCTGCTGCTGGGAAGGAAAACCTCGAGGTCCTTGAAAGAGCTGCCCTTTATTTGTGCCCGATGAATTAAACAAACCTGGCTGGATCCATGGCGAATGCCCTCGGTAGATAAGAGAAGTTTTCCCCCTTCCCCTCTTTGAACTGGAGCTCTTTTGTTAGGATTCTGAGGCCTAGTATTTTGTTTCCCCGGGTGGATATTCATGGCTGCGTCCCGTTCTCAACTCCCGATGGCACCCCCTTTCCCTGGGCTGCATTCCACTGGATTAGGCAATGCTTTCTCAAAGCAGAAGGGCCCAATCCTCCCCACAGCTCCCCCTTGCGCTGCTGGGGCATGGTCCTGATCCAAGCTGCATCCCGCCGTTTCTTTCGGCGGGAGTCTTGCTTGCCGAGCTTCAGAAAGCTGGTCGGGGCCCAAGTTGCCATGGAGCCAAAATTTCTCTTTTGCACCAAGCAGCGCCGTTCCCAGAGCCATCAGCTGTGCGAGCGGGCGGCTGCTTTTGTGGCAGAGGGGGACACTTGCCGCGTTCGCATCTTGGTGGTATCTCTGGGACTTCCTTTCACCTGGTGCCCCGGCCGTCCTGTTGCCCGTGGAAAGGGATTGCTTCGAGCGTTGGTTTTTTTTTTGCAGAGTTGTGGAATTGTGAGCACTACCAGAGGCTAATACAGAAGCAGCGCTTTCCATGTAGAATGTTGGTTTGAGGGGAGGGAAGTTACGCCGCAGAGGACATGTATGTGCAAATTTAATGTGCTTTTGCAAGACTCCTGAAAAATATTATACGTGAGCCATGCATTATTATATAATTATTGTACATGCAGCACAGCGTAAGCAACCACAGTGCATAATCTCCCCACAATCTGAACCAATTGCTTCCTCCTTCCTTCTGATCGAAATCTATTTTAGAAGTCTGCTTGCCTTTTTTAAAAAAAAAAAAAATTCAGCCATGCAAGACGGAAGCACCCAGATACACAATGCCTGATGTGCTCATCAGTGAGGGGCAAAAAAATGATGTTAAATCTGAATGGTTTTATGTGATTGGGATTTCTTACAATATGTTGCAGTGCAGTTACGATATCTGGTATGTAGAAACAGGCCTGTGTGTAACACCCACCTGTATGTAACACACACCTATCCCCCCCCCCCCCCGGTGTCATGAGAATATTCTTCCAAAGACGACTGATTCCAGACAGACTTTCTGAGTTTCTTGGACCACAACTCGCTCCGTGGAGACTTGCTGTGCCTAGCATTGCGGATCCTGTTTGTGTGAACTGTCTGATGGCAGAGCGCAACCCAAACCCATTTGTGTTCTGCAGGCCCAGGCCAAAACGGGTTCCCACCTCCCAGCAGTTTCAGGGCATCGTTCAAGTGGGACACCCTTAGATCCTTTGCAGCACATGCAGACAGCAGTGGCTATCCCCTGAGGTTGCGCATAACTGTTCGGACATACTCTGCAAAACTGCTGGGGTGTTTGGGGCACACCTTTTGGAGGGAGGGCTGTTTTGTGGGCGCCCCCAAGAAGACTGTTGCTTTCTGCAGTCTGGGATTCGGCACTGTAGCAGCCCTTGAAAGCACCCATCCACCTACATCTTTCATTGGTGGAGCCATTCAGAAACAACATTATGAAACACCTAGTTTATTGTGAATACAATACAGGCATTCCTAATAAAATGCTAGCTCTAGACAATGTTTTAATGTGCGTATCAAATTTTATGATGTTTGTGCACACGTACTGTGGCATGAGTAATATGGAGATATTTTTGAAAAATTAGGTATCGGTTTGGTATAGGCACAGGAATACTTAGCCTGTAGGCACGATCGAGGCCTTCCAAGGAATTTGCAAACTGCACTAAGCCCTGCAAATCCACATCTCAGTTCCACATTCGGTACTTGGTGGATTTTTATTTTTTAAAAAAAATTAGGATGTTTAATTCCCTTCTGCTGAAGATCATTTTCTTTTTTAACATTTCTCACTTGCTCCATTTCAAAGGCTTGGGACTTTGCAATTAAAGACACACAAAACACATGAGAAACAGGTACAGCTTATATTTGCTGGACCCCCCCCCCCCGCTGCAAGTGTGGCCCATGAAAATCTGGCTCCAATAATACGAAGAAGGCCTTTCTCGGAGTTTTAAAATTAAAAGGCGAAACTTTGGGAAACGCCATTGTTTGCCAAGAAGGAACTTGTAGGAGGAACACAATGGTGTGCTGAGGCTGTCCGGCCGATCGCTCCCCCCCTGGCTCCGTTTCAAGAGACTGTTTGCAGTGCAAAAATATAACCTTCTCTGGCAGTGCAGGAGAGAATTTGGTCTACATGTTTCTCAAGCTTTCCTCGGTGTGCTGCTGGAATGCCCGGTGCTCGTCTCCCCCTAGCCAGTGGGAAAGAGTTTTCCCCAAATGTAAAGCTTCATGCCTTTCCGTAGCTGCAGGGCCGACGCGCCCAAACTGGGCTGGAAGAACCTCTGTACGCCTTCGCAGTCGTTTGAAAGATCCCTTTTCAAGTGCCTGTGCAGGGATCCCGGAGCACGCCAGCCAAATCTCTCCCATTTCCCGTGGAGCCAGAGAGAGCTCTGAATGCCCTCTCGGCCTTGTTTTCAGTCTTATATTATTCTGTTGCCGTAAGACATGAGTTCCATCCCCTCCATCGCTTTCCCTTTCAAGGGGAATTTTGCTAGCCGTGTGTCATGCATGTTCTAATGTGGGCAGTAATATCGGTAACATGGTGCGGCCAGTGAAGGCCGAAAGAAGAACTCCCTGTCCGGAGGAAAATGGGAAGTAGCAAGGAATCCCTGCTCCAAAAAGGAGCAACAGAACAATGCGCGGAGGGAGAAAGGGAGTCTCGAATTAGGGAGCCTATAAATAAACATTTATGCAGTGTTGAGACCAGCATTCAGGTGAGTTTACAAACAATTCATTAAGATATTTATAAACTTTCACAGTTTGGGGCTATCAATAGAAACTTAATTGAAAACTGTAAACAACTTTTCCTTTTCATCAGAACTACGGCTTCATAACATGGGCTGCTTTGTGGATTATTTTTTTTTTTGGGACATGAACGACCGCACCTTCTGATAACTCTCGTTGTTGAGTGAATTCCTTCACCCCCCCCCCCACTATGCCCTTCTTTTTGGAAACGGCTTGGTTGTTGTTGTTGTTTTATTTACTGTCAGCATTAGGGTGCCATTTCCCAATTTTATAGGAATAGAATGTGTATCCTGGGGCCTCGCTTGCATTTGCTTGCATAAGCGATAGATGCAGCCTTCAGTCTATGTACAGACAGTATTGCAACGTGGATAATTCGAGAACCATGCTCTTAATTGTGCAGTTGGTACAGAGTGTAATGTACAGACAGAGACACAGTGGCATACATTTCTAGATGAGCTCTGGGTATTCCGTGTGAGTGAAGGGAGGCCTGTAGGAGCTTGAAGGAACTTCGGGAGGGCCGTGGCTGTAGCAGAGCTCCGGGGTCTGCATAGGATCCGTCGGCTTTGCTGTGTTCCTATCGTGGATTTAATTTAGGACGCTCTAAGTGGGAATTGTCACGATCCGCCAGCCTCAAGTTGTGGCAGTGGCCCATTGATTTTAGCAGAACAACTTTAAAGTGGTAGTTGGACACTTCTGTACGTTTTCATGCCTGCTTTTGCTATTTTTTTTCTTTTGGTTCATCTTTTCCTTTCTTCATGTTGGATTGTATATATCTGCATGGCGTGGCGGGCACATTTGCTACACAAACTGTACATGCGAACAAACGCATGCACGCTCTTTTTAGCCTGAATGTCATGCGCGGTTTTGTAACCTGAAGCACACCGACGTACTCCACAACCCCCCTCCCCCCCGAACTTGTGCACAGACATTCATCTCTGCACGGATCCTGTTCCTCCTCGCTCAGCTGCCTCCCCCTCCCTCTCTTGGGTCTGGCGTGTGGTGCCGCTCAAGATGCTTTCTGTGGATGGATCCTGAATTTTAGGGTGGCTTCCACAGACTCACGTTGGATCTGGCAGATCAAAAGCCAGCCCATATGTCGAAAACCTCTGCAACGGGGACTTGTTTATCCGAGCTCTGATTCTCCAAATAACTCATTTATCCAGAATGAGGTCATGGTCCCAAGTGTACGGCGAATATGGCAAGAGGCCCTCGGCTGATCCCAGTCCCTGCTAATCTTCGTTAAGTCTGCGTCCCCTAATTTTGTTTAGCTAACCACTGCCTTGCCTCACAGTGACGGTCTGTGGGACTCAGCCTGATCTTCGTACCTCCTCCCGTATTTCAAACTCCTCTCCTGTGCGTTTCTCCTTTCCCGGATTTCCCCCCGAACATTCGGAGAGGTTCGGCCCAAACCGAAAGACTGGCAGACAGTGTTCGCTTGACTGCCTCGAAGTTTTCAGGGCCGTGGGGGAGTTGTGGGGGGAGAGTAGAGGGGCAGGGAGTTGTCCTCTTTCCGTCCTTCTGCCTCGATGTGTGCCAAGCGCAAATGTCCCCACGGTTGCAGTGGGGAAGGAGGCAGCCACCCTGAAGTCCACAGGCCTCATCCATTATGTATCCCTTTCCCATATTGCCAACAGAGGCTGTTGGCGGCTCTGGGACAAGCGTTCCCCCCCCACCCCACCCTGCTTCTGAGCCTGTGTCTAAATGCCAAGGCGAGGTATAAATCAGGCCCTTGAAAGAGGCCGTAGCTCGGAAATTCCTAATCATTTTTCTGGTTGTTGCTCCCTGTTAGGTGCCTTTTGAGAAGGCGCAGCAGACAATGCAGCCTCTGCGGCCCCCCACCGTGTGAGCGAAGGGTGTGGAATTAGCGATAAGGCATGACCTCATTCATCCACATGGCCCCGGGGCATGTCCAGAACCACAGGTTGGGAAAAGGGGGGGCAGCTTGGATAGGAGTCTGGGACCTCTGGGATGCGGGGATAACAGAAGGCCCTCACTTGTGCTTTCTCTGCAAGGGCAGGATTCTGGGTGAGGTGCCAAGATGGCTTGACGTGGTCAGTGGTCAGTGTGGATTTGGAAAATGAAAGTGTGTGTGTGTGGGGGGGGTTTTCCCCTCGTGCATCTTTGCTAGGAGAGACAGGCAAGAGAGCGGGGCAAGCGGCAGCCCATTTGGAAGGCCCGACATGTCCGCCGAGAACAAACTCAGCGCCCGGCAGCCAGAAAAGCCATCGCCACTGTTTCTGGAGGATAACATTTTGAGACAAAGTCTGCTTATTTTAGTTGAGGCCACCCCTTGAAGATCTTCTGCTGCCCACTCCTTTTTGTCGAGAATCAGGCGTTTATGGCCCTGTGGTGACACTGGGGAACTTCCTGTACTTCTTCTCTTCTTCTTCTTTGTTATGCTGGACCGCAGGCCAGGCGGACTCTCGAGACAGCGGCCCGTGGCAGACTCCATGGAGGACACCGTTCTGCTGGCATTGCTCACGTCTCGTGTAGATGCACAAATGCAGGTTGTTCGTCAGGCCAGCTCTGTGGGCCCCAAGCTCATGATCTTTCTGCTAGGACAGGGGGTCTTTCAGAACCGACACAGGACCCTGGTAGAAAGTGGGACTAGACCAGGGGCCATCTTTAACCTTGGCCTGCCTTCTCCCGGAGACATCAGGACCCTTCCTGGGAGATGGGCATTATCCTGTCAAAATCCTATTCACTCACGTACACTGTTAATAGCCGTGTTTCTGTTTTCCTCGAGCATTTATTTAAGAAGCAGCCGAATGATCGGGAAGGACTGGCGTTTGGATATCCGAAGAGACGGGGAGCAGAGAGGTGGGGCGTCAGGGCTGCTGCGGGCTTCATAATGGATGAGCAGCCAAGGAGTTTTCTCAGAACAAACAGCCGCTGCGACAGCATTCCTCCTGGGGAAAGAGAGAGGGATTTCGCTGGCCGTGTTCCTCCCTCCCAACTCCCCCACCTACCCTCTGTTTAGCAAGTGGTTAAAAATGCATTGTGCACTGAATGGAAGAAATCCTGAAAGTGTAAACATGTGGATAACTATAAATTTATAATTTGCACTCGCTGGGATTTGTGTCCGGCCGGCTTGAGTGACTGTCGAGATCAGAGGAACTTTCTCTGCGGATCGACGTTGTCGGTGGGAGTTTGGAGTGCAGGAATCCTGCCTGCTTCCTTTGGTGGTGGGGGGTGGTGGAGAGCGGCAGATGAACCCCAACAGAAGAGAATGGACTGCAGAACAAAAGAGGCAAATGGAGCCAACGCCCAAGCGCACAGAGAGAGAGAGAGAGAGAGAACTTCCTGCCAATTTCTGGTTTGGCTGATTGTAACAAATCCATTAATAGAAGACGAATCCTCACTGAGATGTTTTGAGTTCGTCAGGATGTTCAGGCTTAACTCTGCTCTGGCGAAGTCAGAGGGGGTTCTTTTCGTAGATTTCATGGATTAGGCCCCATGCCGTGAGTGTATCGGTGGAACATGAACCTACAGGAGGCATGATGTGTGTTGCTACCTAAAGGAACAGGAAAGGCTCTCCTCTCATCTGGACAGAGGAGATTTCCTCCCCCCCACCCCAGTGAGCATGCAAATGGGTGTGTGCAGACGGCCGCTCGTCCGATTTGGTAAAGGACCCTGGGATCCAGGATGGGCATGATCTGCTGGAAACGTCTTAAACCCGCCCTATCAAATAGAGGGGAGATTCGGAACTTGGTGGAACTTGCTTCAAATATCGCTCCCGACAATGTTGACGTTTGTATGTCAAATGCCTAGTCACTTATTGACAGGCGTCCATTTTTTATTTGTTCGCCTACCTTATATAAAATAAGCAGAAAGGCCCTATGAATAGATAGACGCGGGCACAAATACATCTGCCGATTTATGAATGAAGGTTGTCCGATATGCAGGAGGTGAGGAGTGTTGTAGAAGCCCCGGGCTGGATCCTTTGCAGGGAGAACTGGGTTTGATTCCCCACTCCTCTACATGCAGCTGCTGGTGTGACCTTGGGTCAATTACAGGTTCTCTCAGAGCTGTTCTCTCAAAAGCACTTCTCGGGAGAGCTCTCTCAGCCCCACTGACCTCACAGGGTGTCTGTGGTGGGAGGGGAAGGGAAAGGAGTTTGTAAGCCGCTCTGAGACTCCTTCGGGTAGTGAAGGGCCATGGGGTATGAATCCAATCTCTTCTTCTTCTTCCTGCAAAGAAGCCACCCACAAGGAAGAAAAGAAATGTCTTCATCCGAGGAGCTGGGGGTTTGGGAGGAGGGCTGAGCTGTGGCAGCCGTTCCTCTGCTGACGGCCTCAGGGTCTTCTCCTCGGTCCACTTTGGCTTGATGGGCAGCGCTGCCCTTCAGGTGAGGTGTTTTGGCCCACTCGTTTTCACATAAAGAGGCGTTCAGAAGGGGTCTCTCCTGTGCATGCATCTTCCGAAGGAGCGGGAGCGGCTTGTGCATGGCGCCTCTTTGTTGTAGTGGGGCTTGCCCAGGAGGATATTATCTATTTATTTTGTTCGATTTGTACCCCGCCCTCCCCATCGAGGCGGGCTCAGGGCGGCTGACATACATGCAATAGCTAAAAACAACAATATAATAAAAGCATTGAATATCTTTCACCGGGCCCCAAGGATGCGGCTCCGCACTGGTGGAATGAGCTCCCAGAGGAGATCACGGCCCTGCGGGATCTTATGCAGTTCCGCGGAGCCTGCAAGACGGAGCTCTTCCACCAGGCTTTCAACTAGGAGCCGCCGCCCCCAACCACCAACGAGCTGACCCGTCGTACTAACATCTGGCCGCTACCACTGTGCTCCGGAAGAGCATTGAGCGAAACTGTCTGGTTGCATGGTCATTTCAGCACGCCATCTTATGCATTCAATGTATTAGCACTAGCGCTTTATGAAGTTTTGTTTTATCTTATTGTATTGAATTTTAAATTGTTTGTATGTGAATGTACGGTCACCTATAGACCAATTATGTAAGCCGCCCGGAGCCCGCTTGCGGGGTAGGGCGGCGTATAAATTTAATAAATAAGTAAATAAACAAATAAAATACCTGGCGGACTGTGTCCCGAGGTGTCTTGAGCCTCTGTCGGGACACCTCGGGGCTGTTCAGAAGTGTGTGCGCCTGCAGGCGTGCATGTTTCGATAT
Source organism: Gekko japonicus (assembly GCF_001447785.1). NCBI lineage: Eukaryota > Metazoa > Chordata > Lepidosauria > Squamata > Gekkonidae > Gekko > Gekko japonicus. Next base: position 406,271 of record NW_015170325.1, on the reverse strand, counting down.
GTGGAGAAAAGGCGGCCCTCGTGCCTCTTCGGTGGCTGCGGCTGCCTGCCCTCCGCTGCAAAGGGTGTGGCCGGGCGGCCCAAGGAACAATGGCAGGGCTTTTGTTTTTTTGTGCCGTCCAGTCGCAGTCAAGCCTCATGGTGACCCCTCATGGGGTTTTCAAGGCAGGAGATGTTCAGAGGGTGGTTGGCCACGGCCTGGCTTTTGCGTGGCAACCCTGGGCTTCCTTGGTGGTCTCCCATCCAGTTACTTACCAGGGCCGACCCGGCTTAGCTTCTGAGATCTGACGAGATCAGGTTGGCCTGGCCCATCCGGGTCAAGGCCAAGAGACATTTGGAGGCGGTTTGCCATGGCCTGCCCCTGCAGAACGACCCTGGACTTCCTCGGCGGTCTCCCGTCCTTCTTAGCTTCCGAGATCGGGCTGGCCCGGACCATCCAAGTCAGGGCAACTTTAAGAGTAGGGGGTGATGATCTGGGCACGGCGACTCATGCACCCTCCCCTCCCCGGAGGCCAGCCTTTGTATTTGTTAAGGACCAGGATGGGTTGCAGTGCTTTCGGACATCCCTGGATCTCACTGGATGCCAGAGGAGCAGGTCACAGGCAGTGTTCCCTCTAAGCTGAGTTGGTGTGAGCTAGCTCACAGTTTTTCAGCCTCCGGCTCTCACATTCTTGCCTTCGCTCAGGAAGGAGGGCTCCAGATGCAACTGATTTATGCAGCGGCCCAATCGCTCGCTCACAACTTTAATAGTAGTAGCTCACAAAGTAGAATTTCTGCTCACAAGACTCCACAGCTTAGAGGGAGCCTTGGTCACAAGTCTTCCTGCTTTACAGTTTAGAAACGGAGGCTGCAATAAAAGGTCTCCCAGCATTTCAGTCCACAACAGGCTTCATCTCAGCCATTCCTGACCTGCAGTTTTGGGGTGGAGTGGGGGAGACAGTGATGCTCATGGGAGCCTCTGTCCGTGGGCCAGGCCTGCTTCAGTACCGATGGGGTGGGGTGGGGGAGAAGAAGGAGGAGAGATTGGATTTATACCCCATGGCCCTTCACTCGGAGTCTCAGAGTGGCTTACAATCCCCTTTCCCTCCCCCTCCCCACAAGAGACACCCTGTGAGGTAGGTGGGGCTGAGAGAGCTCTGAGAGAACTGCTCTTTTCCAGAACAGCTCTTGAGAGAACTTGTGACTGACTCTAGGTCACCCAGCTGGCTGCATGTCGAGGAGGAGTGGGGAATCAAACTTGGTTCTCCCAGATTAGAGTCTGAGCTCCGAACCACTGCACCAAACTGGCTGTCATTAGAAGGGCAGCTGGCTAAAGAAACTGACTGGCAAGGGAAATCCATTCTGACTGGGCCTTTGTTTGCATGGAGAAAATGTGTGTGTGTGTGTGGGGGGAGAGGCTTACACGGTCCAGCAGGCTAAAGAAGGCCAATCGCTTTCAGCCCGTCTGCTTGGCTTCTACTTCCAAATCTGGGGGGGGGGAGAGAACGGGCCTCTGCAGGCTAGCTGGGATGCCCTGATAAAAAGGCTTCTTTCTGCTGCAGCCCATAATACTTTGCTCTCCTCCCCAACCAGGTTCGGGGGCAGGGAGTGTCCCTCTCCTTGGGCGGCACTGCCCCTGTCAGTTGCTTTCTTTCCCAAAGATGAGACACCGTAGCTGTATGCCGCCAAGACCATAGCGCTGGTGGCCACTTGGACCTAGAGTTTGGGTGTGCAAAGGGTGAGAGAGGGGAGGTGGTGGGGGGGTGGACTGGAGAGTGTGGCTTCTCGCCCGCGATCTGTTCTTCCTGGGATCAGAGATATAAAATTTCCGAAAATTTTGAAGCTTGGAAAAAACCCTGGTTTTTTCCCCAGTTTTTTCCCGAAAAATTGAAAAAATGCTACATTTGCATTTTTTTTTTTGTCTTTTCTAGATTGAAAGTCATTCTGTTACTTTAGGAACATAAAATATGACTATGGACATTTTTACTTGGCATGAAATTATCACAACTAGCATATTAAAAATATAGTGTATCCAAACAGTTATTACAAACAGAATACCCACCCACATGCAAAAACAAAACTGAAACTTTTTTATTTTCTTCTGACAATCGCCCCTCCTAAAGGAAGAAATGCATCTTGTTCTTGCATTGGAGAGTTCAGTTTGTAACCTAGGACTTGCTTGTCCTCAGTGCACAGAAATTAGGTCAATCTGATACCATATATATACACTTTAGAAATGATTTGGAAAATATTTGAACACCTTGTCTTAAAATATTTTATTCATCATGTTAAAATAAAATGTTCCATCATCAATTTTTTTTCTTTTCTTTTTTCAATTTTTCCAGTTTTTCGGAAAAAAACAAAAAGGCTTCAGGAAAAAAACAGAAAAAAACCACGTTTCTCCCCCGAATTTTTTCAGTTTTTTTCCAGGCCTTCACATCTCTACCTGGGATCAGAGGGGCTTGTGGGATCTCCGGCCCAAGGGCTGCAGACAGCCATATTTTTGCAGGCTTTAAGCCTCCCCACGGTGCAGCAGGAGTCCACTGGGCAGGACCTCTTTCCTCCCCTCCCTCGGCACCTCATGCCAATCGGCAGTGTTGGGCGCCCACTGCTAGCGTCCTGGCAGTGGACTGGGATGTAGCTAGAGAGGGCACTGTGTGCATGTGGCATGGACTGGGTGTTCGTGTCTGGCTGCAGTCCCCCAACAGTGCTGGCCTGGGCAGGATACTGTGCCGATTCTGAGAGAAGACATGGCGGTTGGGCTGCCCCCTTCCTTCTTGACATCTTGCTGAGATTACTGGCCTGTTGGAACCTAGCAGAGCACTTGCAGGAGCCAGCCTGACCCCAGAGGCTCACGGTCCTCTCTGATGGTTCCTGACCAGGTACCAGATCCAGAGTCCAAAGGGAACAACTGTGAAGCAGGCCCACAGCTACAGTGGGGCATTTGGGGGGCCTGCCCCCACCCGCCCCTGTCCTTAATTAAAAGCACCGCCCCACAAATAGCCATGCCAGAAACTTTATTGGGGGGGTATTTTAATTTTTTTTTAATGTGTGTGTAGGAACCTTATTTTTGAGGAGTGTTACATGCTTCTTTGCCGCCGCCTTGATCCCAGAGGACTTGAGGAAGAACTCAAACCGGGCAATGTAAGACTCCCAGTCTTCCGCAGTGGCGTCGAATGCATGGAAGTGTCCTGGAGTGGCAGCCTGAAAAACAACAACTATATATATATATATCTCCTGGCTGTGGGCCTGCAGTGGAGTGTGGCTTCCTTGGAGGATTTGGGAACCAGAACTTCTGTGACCTTCTCGGCCGTGAAGGTGAATGGGGGAGGCGGGCCCCGCTCAAGGGCGCCCGAGGGGAATGCAGTAGCTCTCCCGTGCTGCGCGGAAGTGGCTTGCTGTGGCACTCCTGCCACGGATCTCAGACCTGGGGATGGGCATAGTCTCTGCCTGTTGCCCAGGCACCTTGGTGTGATGCCACCTGCCATGGCCAGTCCCATGATGCTCTGGGAGGGCTGGCTTGGTGCCCCTTCAGCTCTGGGGCAGACTGGCACCCTAGGCGATTACCTAGGTATGCCTAGTGTGTGGACCGGCTCTTGGGGAGAGGCTGTGCTTTGGTGACTCAGTCTTAGGAGGGCAAAGGATGACAGCACACGAGGGGGGAGGGTTTCTTAGCGGGGGGGCTCTCTCCCTCCTGTCTGGGGTTGGCCAGATGACTTTGTTTTGGCTGTTGTTTTCAATGAAGTTTTGATTTTCAGAATTGTTCTTTTATAACTATGATCACTGGGATTTTTAAATGGTTGTATACCGCCCTTGGCAGATGGGTAACAATGGGAAGGCGGTAAAGACAATTTCTAAATGAATTATTGTCAGGGGATCGTGACTTCTTCTGGTCCAGACAAAAGAATCTGAATTTCTGGATTTTAGTTCCCAGTTCTGTCTGAACTTGTGACTTACGATCATTGCAAACTGCGTCTCTGCACCGCTTGGGGCAAGATAGTCACGGATTCTGTTATTCGTTTTAAAAAATTCGTTCGTCATTTAAATTTTTTTTATCTGAGCCAGAGAAAATCAACCTAGGGCGATGCACAGTAAAATGCAACGTGTACAAATATGTCCATGGAAGGCCCGGCTTTTCACTTTTCCTCCAAGCTTCAAATTATTCAGATTTTTATGTTTTTTCGTTATATATTTTTTCCATAGTGACTATATTCCTAAATATAAATATTTCCATTTCAGAGTTTTCCGGTGGGGTGTTATTTTTTAATTTTATGGTTTTCATCGCCAGATTTTTTTTAAAAAACAAACAAACCCCGAAACAAGCGAACAAACACCTTTTCCCCCCAAACTAAATGTTTGAATGTTTGAAGTTGGCTTCATTAAAGGAACAAGCCTATTTTTAAAAATGCACATTCACAAACACACATGTCTATGCCTATGGATATATATATAAATATAAAAATAGATTGTGAATTATTGAAAAAATTAGTCATGTTTTTATGCAGTTTTTCAAAACATTAGATTATTTTTCTCTTTCTAAGTGTCCCTTTTCTGAACGCAACTTTTGGTTAATGGATCTCTGGTACCAGAGACGCAAAACGGGTCCAACGAGGCCTTTCTAGGGGCTTGGCAGGGGGATTGTTTGTGAGGAGTCACCTTCTGTAACAGCAGGCAGAGATCCCCTGTAGCACCACCGGTCAAAGTTCAAGATGGGTAGCCATGTTTGTCTGTAGCAATATTAAAGAGCAAGAGTCCAGGAGCACCTTAAAGACTCACAAAATCTGTGGCAGGGGAGGAGCTTCCGGGAGTCACAGCTCACTTCTTCAGTCCACAAGTTGCACCTTAGGATCGGGACCTGCGTTCCCACTTCTCCTGGCCTCCACTCTTGGCCTTGACTTTGGTGCAAACACTGGCCTCTCTGCAGGGTTCTTCCCCTTTGGCGGCATCTTTTTTTTGCCCACCCCACAGGAATAATTGACTTAGCGGCACACAAAAGATGCAGCTATCTCAGACGGGCAGCCAGGTCTGGAGCAAGAGGGTGGCGATCCTGAGCAGCGCCGTGCCTCCTGGTCCCTTTCAAGGGGAGCAGGAAACAGCAGCAAGGAGCATCCAGGCAGCCTCCCAACCGGCCCTTCTTCCCGAGGCTTCGGGGAGTGGCTGACGAAAGGGATTGGCAAAGGGAGCCAAGCAGAGACAGCAAAGAAGCGTGGCTGGGAGCCTCCGGGAAATGGCGGCTGGACAGTCGTGGGTGCCCTGGTTTGGGGGCTGGAGGAGGAAGGCGGAAATGAGGGGCACCGCTGCGGCTGTCCACCGCGGACATCTTTGTGCGCCGACACCTTGCTTCTCGGCGTGGTCGCCTTCCATCCTGCACCTAGAGTCCATGTGTGTTTGCGCACAGACAGGCACCCTCGGAATGTTCCCGAGTTGCCGCAAAAGTGGCGGTTGAACCCGCACAGAAAAACCGGCCACCTTCTCTCCTCTTCCTGGCTTTCCTTTCTCTCTCCTCTGTTCTGCTGCCGACCATTTTTTTTTTGGCTCCCGATGAATACCTCCCTCCTCTGCCTTCCCCTCCACCCCTGTCTTTTTGGCTCCGGCTTTGGGCTGCGTTCGCTCTGAGCCAATCTCCTGACTTCAAGGGGCGACCACTCTGGCTGCAAACTTTGCCATTCTTCTTTGGGAGGAGGTGGGAGGCAGGGGAACGGGGTGGGGGGGACACACGAAGGGCCTGTTCTTTGTGGAAACGAAGCACTCTTGGCAGAAGTCCGGGTTCGGAGAGGGGCTGCTCGGAGCTTCCAGTCGGCAGGCAGACGGTTCTCGCTGGCTTCACGGGAGAGGGTGGCTGTGCATCAGAGCGGGGGCAGGTGTGCCCTGAGTAGGTGTGCGCGCAAGAGAGGCGGGCATCATCCGAGCAGGGGCAGGAGGCTGTGAGCGCGCGGGGGTTTTGGCACCCGGGAGTGGCAGAACCCCCTTCTCCCGCTTGCAGCCGGGGCCCTGGCTCTCTGCCGGACGGCTACAGCTGTGGATTCGGCAGCGTGGCGCTGGCAAATGCAGCAGCATGAGGCAGCAATGCGGGCCACGGGAGCCAATCAGGAGGCAGGGTTTCGCCGGGAACCTCGCCCATATGGAGACGGCCCTGGATGGAGGCCTTGCTTGTTCTCGCCGTGCCTTTGCTCGGCAAGGGGAAGGAGACGGGCTTTCGAGGGGGACGTCGGCCCCTGCCGCCTGGATCCCGCAGCCCTCCTGGAAGGGTGGCACGAACACGCCACGCTCCTGGGACTGTGGGCACCGAGCTGTGTTTGCGTGCATTTCCGTGGCTCCCAGTCCACACGTGCTCTGCGTTCCCTACAGCAGACTCCTGTCCATTGAATCCATGCTCTGTGTTGACAATCGGTTCCCAAGTGTCCCGGCGTGGGGTGAGGCCAGGCAGAACGGATAATGCGCAGGGTGCAGGGTGCCAGCACAGCCTGGCTCTATGCTCTATGCTCTCTCCTCCCAGTGTTATTTGGGGGGAGGGGCAACTGATTCTCTGGGGCCCCACAACCAGGGGCAGATTAACCATGAAGCAGACTAGGGGCGTGCTTAGGGCACCAGGGCCAAAGGGGGCACCACAAAGTTGGGAAAAGGGTGAAGAAAAAATTAATGCAGAATTGTTAAAAATATATATATATATTGTTATAAAACTAGTGCACATTGATCATGGTGCACCCTAGGGTTATCTTCTGTTTTTTTGTTGGTGAGGTGCAGTGTCATAGGCTATGACACCAAGATTGGGGACACCAAGACTGGTCAGTGTTTAGGGCACCAGTGAGCCTTAATCTGCCCCTGCCCTCAACGCAGGCCCACTCAGCCCACTCAGAGGACCCAAGATTCTGGATTTTCAGTAGGATTTCAGTGCTCCCTCTGAGCTGTGTATTAAAGTGGTGGGCGAGCCGTTTGGCTGCTGCATAAATCAGTTGGCTCCAGAGCCCTCCTAGGTCCTGAGCCGAGACAAAAAGGTGCGAGCCGGAGGCTGAAAAACTGTGAGCTGGCTCACACTGACTCAGCTTAGAGGGAAGACTGGTGGCCAGCCTCCAGGTGGGGCCTGGGCATCTCCCGAAATTACAACCGATTATCCAGACTACAGAGTTCAGTTCCCCTGGAGAAAGAGGGCTGCTTTGGGAGGCGGGATCTGTGACATGGTAGCCTGCTCGGGTCCCGCTCCACCCCCAAATCTCCAGACATTTCCTAACTCATTTCCAGTGTGCAGCTCCCCACCCCACCCCAACGCTTCAAGCAGGACTTGTGGTCAGAAGTGTGGCCCGGGTCGCAGCCGGACAGGTGATGGGAGGTGAGCGAAGAAAGAGGTCTGAACAGTGGCAAGAAATCTCTTTTGGAGCCAAGTCTCTGAGGAGCTGTTTGCAGAGAAGTCGCGCTGGGCCTCCTGGCTTTTCCTACACCATGTCTAGGGGCAGACTACAGGAGCGAGCAGGGAGTCGACCACGGATAAAACCCGTGGCTTCCCAAACTGGGGGGAATCTTTTCTTTTCGTCTTTTCTTCCTGCTATCATAGATTGGGCTTTCCCCCACGTTTTTGTTTCTTTTTTAAAAAAGGAGCCTGCTTATTCTATCTTGAAATGATCAACAATAAAATCCAGAGGTCCTTCCAGGAAACAAAGGCATCTTGCGGTAATTTTTGCCATAGCTGAGGTTAAGGCACTTCCTTAGGCACAGAGAGAAAGGCGGTCGTTGTTCCCCCAACACACACACACACTTCAGTTTTGTTCTATGTGTCGTCCGTAACTTGGTTATTCTTTCTGTGGTCGAGAGAGCGGAAACTTTCCCCGCTGAAGATCTGCAAAGAAACGGAGACACACAAAACCCGGCGCTTTGGTGTGAAATCATTTATTCCGAAGAACACATTTAAATTTTCTGGCAAGCAGCATCCAAATAAAACCTTCTGTTTTGAATCCATATTTCACAGCAAAATGACCTTGCGTTCTGTTTTTGGTTTTGATTATCCAGTGTCATTGGGTTTTGAACAAACAACGATGCTTTCTGGTGAATTGTTGATTTGAGTTAAAAATTATGTCAACAGAAAGCTTCCTTCCTTCCTTCCTTCCTTCCTTCCTTCCTTCCTTCCTTCCTTTCTAATGTTCTGGGTTCCCCTTTGCAACCGGATCGGCTGGCCAAGACTGTAGTGCCCTGTGGTCTGGACGGTCTGGTGTCCCAGATGTCCGCAGCAGTTTCCTCGCCCTCGCCTACGGTGTTTGGGGTTTGCTAATGCTGCGAGCGGTGGAGAGCTCTGGTCCCACCAGCATCTGTCTTTTTAGTCTCTGCTTTGCATTTCCTCCGAGAATTGTCAGCTTACACTGCAAAGGTGAGCTCCATTTTAGGGGGGGAAGAAAACCAGGCAGAGAGAAAATGGAGAGTTTGGCCCGTCTCCCACTGCGAGCCACTGCCAGCACTGGAAAAGCAGCCTCAGAAGCCGAGTGCTGGTTGCCGGAGCCTCTGGCTTGTCGACCCTGAACGGGGGCTGCCGCTCTTTCGCCGGGAGGCCCCCCCCCCCTGCAGCTGGCTCTGGCAAAGTTTGCAGACTGCCTTCACCGGAGGGAGTGCCACTGGGCTCGGGGAGTCAGGCTGGGGGTGGAGGAGGCAGCCAGCCAGATCAGTCATGCTATCTCCGCTGGCGCTGACCACAAGTCAGGGCTGACCAGTCTTTAACGAGCTGTGGGCCGATTCCCTTTAATCTCGCTGCCGGTTCACGGCTGCAGCTTGTGGCTGCCGGCCGCCCTCCGCGGCTTTTCCTTCCTTTCCACCTTTCCGTCCTTCTTAAAGAATAGCAACTTCAGTCACAGCATATTTTGAAAAAGTGTGCCTGCACGTGAAAGCCCATGCCTTGAATAAAACTTTGCTGGTCTTAAAGGTGCCCCCACTGGACTCTGAATTGGTTCTACAGCATTCTCTTGTGTGAGGGCTTCCTTGTGGAGCCGCATGCTTCTAAAACACATCATCTTACACAGGCATTCACACCTCCTTCGTAAGCACTAAGTTACAGTACCTTCGTTTCCTTCCTTCCTTCCTTCCTTCCTTCCTTCCTTCCTTCCTTCCTTCCTTCCTTCCTTCCTTCCTTCCTTTCTTTCTTCCTCCCTCCCTCTCTTTCTTCCTCCCTCTCTTTCTTCCTCCCTCTCTTTCTTTCTTTCTTTCTTCCTCCCTTTCTTCCTCCCTTCCTCCCTTCCTCCCTTCCTCCCTTTCTTTCTTTCTTTCTTTCTTTCTTTCTTTCTTTCTTTCTTTCTTTCTCTCTCTCTCTCTCTCTCTCTCTCTCTCTCTCTCTCTCTCTCTCTCTCCAGTCCCTGGCAGGAGGTGATGGGAAGGACCTCTCTCTGCCTGAGACCCTGGAGAGCGGCTGCCAGTCTGAGTAGGCAATACTGGCCTCAGTGGACCACGGGGTTTAACAGGGTTTAAATTCCATGCAGAAAGGTATCTGCTGGATATTAGGAAACATCTTTTCACAGTCACAGAGAGGTTCAAAGGTGGAATCAGCTGCCCAGGGAGGTGGTGAGCTCCCCTTCACTGACAGCTTTCAAGAAGAGGCTGGACGAATATTGGTCAGGGATGCTTTGGGCTGGTCCTGCGTTGGGCAGGGGGTTGGACCAGATGGCCTGTATGGCCCCTTCCCACTCTATGACTCTTATGACTCTAGGAATCTCCACAGCCACGATTCAAAGCTGCCGTGCAGAAGGTGGGCCCCTGCTGTTTTCGACCGCCTTCCTACCCCCCCCCTTGACTTCTTGCTGTGTGGGAGTTGGCTTACTTAAGTGCGGGAGAGCACCTCCCAATGAAGCCTGTCAGCCGGATAAATTTTACCTGCTAAGAGCTGTGTGAATGGGCCGTGCTGCTTCTGAAGTGAGCTTTTAAAGCCTTGATAGGACTTTGGTGGTTCACTCCTGTCTCTTCCATGGGAGTGCCAGTTGTTACTGATTATTTTAAAGTTCTGTTGTGTGTTCTCTTTCCTTTGTTCCGACTCCCCCTCCCCACCATTAAAGAGTCCCATAAAGCTACGGGGGTGGGGGGGTAAGTAGCAATGCTCCCTCTAAGCTGTGGAGTCTTGTGAGAAAAAAATTCTACTTTGTGAGCTACCGGCATTAAAGTTGTGAGCGAGCGATTTGGCTGCTGCGTAAATCAGTTTGCTCTGGAGCCCTCCTTCCTGAGCTAAGATGAAAATGTGTGAGCCGGGGGCTAAAAAACTGTGAGCTAGCTCACACTGACTCAGCTTAGAGGGAACACTGGTTACTAGGCAGTCAACAGGCTCAGTGGTATTAACTTCCACACAGAACTCTCCGGTCCACATCTGAGGCCAAAGACCAGATCTCCCTTGGAAGTGATCAAGTTTGTTACTCAGTTTGAGAAAATGGCTGGCAGATTTACAAAGATAGGGGAATGCCTTACATGAGAGGCAGCCTTGGACGTATCAAAAATTTCATTAGGTTTTTAATTTTTTCAATACGTAACGACCACGATAGCAAAACTTTTTGCATTGCAGGGGGCTGCTTACCGTGTCCTTGGCCACCACATTTTAATTTTTAATATGGGTTTCTGACATTCAATTTTTTATATATGGTTTGTGCTCCCCTTGTAGATTTTGACCAATAGGGAAGCCATAAACACAAAGAGGAACAAAGCAAAATCTTAGCTCTGAAGAGGGCTCTTTATTTGCCAAATAATTATCTCGGCCTCAGTTCCCTCATCTGGAAAATGGACACAACAAGAGACACACAGGGCTTCGGTCCAAACGGATGCAAGAATGGCTGTAAAAGTCTCTGTACAGTTTAAGAGGCATATCATGCGATGATGAGGATAATGATTGGTCTGGTCTGCTTGGGATTTCAGCATCCCAAATGGTTTTGCTGCCATCCACAAATGTCTACCTCCTGGCTCATTCCTGATTTTAGATTATTTGTGAACACATTAATGAACACGCACTTATGAACGCCTCTCCTAATAACGGGGCGCGTGTGTGTGTGTTACAGTACACTTATCTCCATTATGGGAACTTTGGAATTGTCTGCATTCCATGAGCCCCTTGATACTCTCAACCCTTTTTTATTTGTGTAATGTATTTATTTATGTGATCGCCCGCCTTTCTGGCGAGTCAGTACAGTCAACAAAATGGGACAGTGAACGATGCAAAAGGAATTAGGGTTGTAGACATAAGTGTTAACATGACACCTTAAATGATTCAAGATTCCATAGTAGGAGCCTTGTTTAAGAAGAAGAAGAAGAGATTGGATTTATACACCACCTTTCCCTTGGAGTCTCAGAGCGGCTGACAAACTCCTCTCCCTTCCCCTCCCCACAACAGACACCCTGTGAGGTAGGCGGGGCTGAGAGAGCTCTGACAGAAATAGAGATGTAAAATTTCCGGAAATTTTGAAGCTCGGGAAAAAATCCGGGTTTTTTTTCTGGGAAAAAATGGAAATCTTCAGAAAAATTGGAAAAAAAAATGCTACATTAGCACTTCTTTTTTCTTTTCCAGATTGAAAGTCATTCTATTACTTTAGGAACATAAAATATGACTATGGACATTTTTACTTGGCATGAAATTATCACAATTAGCATATTAAAAATATAGTGTATCCAAACAATTATTACAAGCAGAATACCCACCCACATGCAAAAACAAAACTTAAAACTTTTTCTTTTCTTGTGACAACAAAACCTCCTGAAGGAAGAAATGTATCTTGTTCTTGCATTGGAGAGTTCAGTTTGTAACCTAGGACTTGCTTGTCCTCAGTGCACAGAAATTAGATCAATCTGATACCATATATATGTATTTTAGAAATGATTTGGAAAATATTTGAACACCTTGTCTTAAAATATTTTATTCATCATGTTAAAATAAAATGCTCCATCATAATTTTTTTTCTTTTCATTTTTCAATTTGTCCATTTTTTTTTTGAAAAAAACAAAAAAGGCTTCAGGAAAAAAATGGGGAAAAACCCGTTTCCCCCCCGAATTTTTTCGTTTCTCCCCCCAGGCCTTCACATCTTTTGATAAAGTTCCTCAGCAAAGGCTCCTAAGTAAGCTCAAAAATCATGGGATAAAAGGACAAGTCCTTTTATGGATCAAAAACTGGCTAATTAATAGAAAACAGAGAGTGAATATAAATGGGCAGTTTTCTCAGTGGAGGGTGGTAAGCAGTGGGGTACCGCAGGGATCAGTACTTGGTCCACTTCTTTTTAACTTGTTCATTAATGATTTGGAGTTGGGAGTAAGCAGTGAAGTGGCTAAATTTGTGGATGATACGAAGTTGTTCAGGGTGGTGAAAACCAGTGAGGATTGTGAGGCACGCCAAAGGAATCTGTCAAGGGTGGGCAAGTGGGCGTCAACATGGCAAATGGGGTTCAATGTGGCCAAGGGCAAGGTGATGCACATTGGAGTCAAAAATCCTAAATATAAATATGCATTGATGGGGTCTGAACTGGCAGAGACTGATCAAGAGAGAGATCTTGGAGTTGTAGTAGATAACTCACTGAAAATGTCGAGACAGTGTGTGACTGCAATAAAGAAGGCCAATGCTATGCTGGGGATTATTAGGAAGGGTATTGAAAGCAGATCAGCCAATATCATAATGCCCTATATAAATCAATGGTGCGACCTCATTTGGAATACTGTGTGCAGTTCTGGTCACTACACCTTAAAAAGGATATTATAGCTTTGGAAAAAGTGCAGAAAAGGGCAACTCGAATGATAAAATGATAAAACTCGAATGATAAAAGGCAACTCGAATGATAAAAAGAGGTACTTTTCTCCCTTTCTCACAATATAAGAACTCGTGGGGACTCAATGAAATTGCTGAGCGGTCGGGTTAGAAGAGATAGAAGGAAGTCCTTCTTCAGCCAAAGAGTGATTAACACATGGAATTCACTGCCACAGGAAGTGGTGGCGACTACAAGCATGGATGGCTTCAAAAGGGAATTAGATAAGCATATGGAGCAGAGGTGCATCAGTGGCTATTACCCACAAGGTATAGATAGGGACTCCAGGGCAAGTGATGCTCTGTCTTCTTGGTGCTTGGGGGGGGTCAACAGTGGGAGGGCTTCTAATGTCCTGGCCCCACTGGTGGACCTCCTGATGGCACCTGGTATTTTCAGCCACTGGGTGACACAGAGTGTTGGACTGGATGGGCCATTGGCCTGATCCAACATTGGCGTCTCTTATGTTCTTATGTTATCTCTAGACAGAAACTGCTCTTGCTATACACAGTATAGGGACCACAGTCCCTAATCACTTCTCCAAGTAACTTTGTGAATCATTTTGTACAGTGCAACTCTATTGCCTGCCGAGAAAAGCCCTCTTGAGTAGTTCGGGGGAACCTTCCCCACCTCGTCAGACAGGGGCTGATTTTGCACTAGAGCTGCCTCGATGTTGCGCCGCCGTTTGCCCTGATACTATTGGTCAATTTCACACCCGAAGCTGCAGGGCTGCATTTGACCCGCGGCTTTGCCCGATTTCCTCCACAGTTTCGTGATCCTCAAAAAACAGGATCACGAAACTGGGGGGAAATCGGGCGAAGCCTCGAGTCAAAATGCAGCCCCGTGTGTTTTGTTTCAAAAGTATGCAGTTGTTTTTTTAATGTGTGCGTGCTTGGTTTTTGTTTTCAATTTGCATTGGTTTTTAATTTTTAACTCGTGTGTCTGCGACTTGCTACTGCATTGTTAAGCTGCCTTGGGTCTCCTAAGAGAAGGCGGGATATAAGTGTTGTAAATAAGTCAGTAAATCGCAGCAATTTCACAAATTAGTTTTTGTATTTTTTTGGGAAAGAACTCTGGGCAAATGCCGTCTAAGCTCCACGCGTTCTGCATTTGCCCCTGAGCCCTGTCCTGTCCTTTGTTATCTTTATTGGACGTGGTCGTCTCAATACCCTTTTCAACAATGCAGTGAGTCCCAGGGCTATTTTTGGGCAGGAACGCACAGGAACGGAGTTCCAGCTGGCTCCCGAGTTGGCCACGCCCAGCAGG
>NW_015170325.1:377476-392187 GCF_001447785.1 Gekko japonicus | reverse complement strand
GCCCTGGGTTTTGACAACAAACAAGGTAAACAGAATAAGAAGCAAAAGGTGGGTGTGGCTGGATAACCACACTTCTGGTAACATGGGGGTGTGGCCTAATGTGCTAATGAGCTGTGCTGTCAGGGTGTGGCCCAATATGCTAATGAGTTCCTGTTGTTGGGTGTGGCCTATTATGCTAATGAGTCCCTGCTGGGCTTTTTCTACAAAAAGAGCCCTGGCTGAAGTCTATACAAATGTAAGAAGAGCCACGCTGGATCGGACCAAAGGTCCATCTAGTCCAGCATTCTGTTCACACAGTGGCTTCTCAAAAGGCAACATCATCCTCCCACCCCCCGGTGCTTCCCAGCAACTGATTTTAAGAGAAAAACTGCCTCTGGTACAGGGGGTGGAAGGTGCCATCAAAACATCACTGGCCTATGGCGACCTCCTAGGGTTTTCAGGACAAATCTGGGGGGGGGGGCTCTTCCCCAGACACCGTAGGCGAGACTCCGGCTGCCCCAGCCCCTCTTGCCTGCTTCTTCAATATCCTAAGTAGACAAGGGAGGGGTCCCCAACGCAATGCCCCTGGCGCCCACGGACACCTTCCCTGGTGCCTGTCAAGTGTTTTCGGGAAGTGGGCGAGGCCAGGTGGGGCTTCTGGCCAGCAAGGTTTCTGATTGGCCGTGCAGGTCCTTAAAAAACTGGCTTCGTCAGCAGCTGCCCCCACAGCACCAGGATCTTCACTGTGTGGCTTGAGGGGCACGGAGGGTTGCCGGCCTCCAGGTGGGGCCTGGGGATCTCCCGCTTTTGCCACTGATCTCCAGCTGACAGAGATCAGCTCCCCTGGAGAAAACGGCTGCTTTGAAGGGTGGACTCCGTGGCATTGTGCCATGCGGAGGCCCCTCCCCTCCCCAAGCCCCGCCCTCTCCTGGCTCCACCCCCAAAGTCTCCAGGTATTTCCCAACCCAGACCTGGCAACCCTAGTGGAGGGTAAGCGAGAAAATACTTCCAAACAATATTTGAAAGGGCATCCCGTAAAGCAGAGCTGCTATTGGAAATGCTGAAGAGTTAGTGTGAGTGTCATACGTAACCGCATTCCCCTGTATTTTGTGATTGGCTCTGCCTCTGGCAGCCATTTTGTGGTTGGCTCCTCCTCCTCAGGTGGCAACCATTTTGTGGTTGGCTCCTCCTCCTCAGGTGGCAGCCATTTTGTGGTTGGCTCCTCCTCCTCAGGTGGCAGCCATTTTGTGGTTGGTTCCTCCTTCTCAGGTAGCAGCTATTTTGTGGTTGGCTCCTTCTCAGGTTACAGCTGTTTTGTGGTTGGCTCCTCCTCCTCAGGTTGCAATCATGTTGTGTTTGGCTGCTCCTCCTCACATGGCAGCCATTTTGTGGTTGGCTGCTCCTCAGGTGGCAACCATTTTGTGGTTGGCTCCTGCTCGTCCTCACATGGCAGCCATTTTGTGGTTGGCTCCTGCTCCTCCTCACATGGCAGCCATTTTGTGGTTGGCTCCTCCTCCTCCTCTTCAGGTGGCAGCCATTTTGTGGTTGGCCATTATTTTACAGTTGCACCCACCACCCTGTGTCACAGTTCCGAGTGGGCCCACAGGCTCAAAGAGGTTGGGAGGCAGATCAGTTGGCGGCTCCATCCCTCTCTGTCTTCTGTTTATTTAACTTACCGTTGCCAGCCAGGCCCTCCCTACAAAGGCAGAGGGTTTCTCTCGGGTTGCCATGTCTGGCCTGAGAGACTCCTGGAGATTTGGGGGCACTGCCCAGGGAGGGAGTCTCCAGTGGGAACGTGATGCCATAGAGTCTGCCCTCTAAAAATGCCATTTCCTTCAGTAGCCCGGAGACCAGTTGTAATTCCAGGGTAACTCCAGGTCACTGCTAGAGGATGGCTACCCTATCCCCTCCCCCCACACCAATGCTCCCTCTAAGCTGCGGGGGCTTGTGAGCAAAAATCCTACTTTGTGAGCTACTGGCAGTAAAGTTGTGAGCAGGTGATTCGGCTGCTGCATAAATTAGTTTGCTCTGGAGCCGTCCTTCCTGAGCTACAATAAAAATGTGTGAGCCAGAAGCTAAAAAACTGTGAGCTAGCTCACCCTCACTCAGCTTAGAGGGAACACTGGACTGACCTCCAAGGAATACCAGGGTCGTGACACAGAGGCAGGCAATGGCAAACCACCTCTGAAACAAGTCTAGCTCGCCACCTAGTGGCGCGTAACGCTAAAAGGGCTAGAACTTCTGGCTGCCAGACAATCTCAGGATCTTCTGGCTATTCTACACACGATGCCGTATGGTCATTAATTAATTCTCCAGGGGGGGTCATCTGTCACCTGGAGGTCAGCTGTAATCTCCAGGCCCTGGTTGGAGGTTGGCCATGGGCCCAGCATCATTTATGGTACGTCAACTCTTTAGATAACATAAGAATATAAGAACATAAGAGAGAAGCCCATGTTGGGTCAGGCCAATGGCCCCTCCGGTCCGACACTCTGTCACGCAGTGGCCAAAAACACCAGGTGCCCTCAGGAGGTCCAGCAGTGGGGCCAGGAACTAGAAGCCCCCTCCACAACACACACTGTTGCCCCCCGCCCAAGCACCCAGAAGACAGAGCATCCCTTGCCCCAGACCGAGAGTTCCTGTCTCTCCCTTGTGGCTCATAGCCAATGATGGACTTCTGCTCCAGATGTTTATCCAATTCCCTTTTGAAGCCATCCATGCTTGTGGCCGCCACCAATGTTCCCGCTAAGCTGTGGAGTTTTGTGAGCAAAAAACTACTCTGTGAGCTACTGGCATTAAAGTTGTGAGCAAGCAATATGGCTAGTGCATAAATTAGATGGTCTGGAGCCATCCTTCCTGAGCTAAGACAAAAAATGTGTGAGCCGGAGGCTGAAAAACTGTGAGTTAGCTCACACTAACTCAGCTTAGAGGGAACACTGGCCGCCACCACCTCCTGTGGCAGGGAATTCCTTTGGGTGAAGAAGGACTTCCTTTTATCCGTTCTAACCTGACTGCTCAGCAATTTCATTGTTTCCTGTTTGCCTTGTTTCCTAATCTCCGTCATCCTAGCCCCCATAGCGTAGTTACTGGATTTCATGTGTTGTTCTCCGTATTTGGTACTGTGCTGTCAGCCGTCAAGGAGTTCGGTGGCCTACATATAAAGTAAGTAAGTAAATGGACAAAACCAGAATTCGTTGGTTCTGCTGCCACTGCCTGCTCTCCCCCTACCATTCCTCTAATCACAGTGAGTATCCCCTACACCCGGTGGGTATCAGCTATGCTGGCTCCATACGGAAGAAATGTTAAAGCTAGCCCTGGTGTACTAATTTAGAGTCCCCTGGCACCTTTAAGACCAACAGAGGTTTATTCAAGGTGTGAGCTTTTGTGTGCACGGCAGCCTTTTTCAAATACATTGGAATGGAAGGTAGAGTTCAGACTTATAAACAGAGGCCAAACAGCGCATTAACATGTAACGTGATGAAGATGTTTTAAGATATGCAGAGACAAAACTAAATAACAAACTAAGGGTATAAGGTCAACAGTTAGAATCACAGAATCATAGACTGTTAGAGCTGGATAGGACCATGCAGGTCATCTAGTCCAACCCCCTGCACTCTGCAGGAGCATAGCTGAAAGATAGCCCTACATACCTACAACATACCCAAAAGATGGTCGTCCAGGCTCCGCTTGAAAACGTCCAGCGAAGGAGCCTCTGCCACCTCCCGAGGCAGTCTGTTCCACTGCTCGACCACTCTTACAGTTAGGAAGTTTCTCCTGATATTTAGCCTGTAACGACTCCCTTGTAATTCCCACCCATTAGACCTAGTCTTGCAATCCGGAGCAAGAGAGAATAGATCTGCTCCATCTTCTACATGACAGCCCTTCAGATACTTGAAGACTGCAATCATGGCCCCTCTAAGCCTTCTCTTTCCCAGGCTAAACAGACCCAACTCTTTTGGCCTATCCTCGTAAGACTTGGACTCCAACCCTCTCACCCTCCTGGTTGCCCTCTCCTGGACACGCTTGAGCTTGTCAACGTCCTTCCTAAAATGTGGTGCCCAAAACTGGACACAGGACTCCAGGTGAGGCCTGACCATAGCAGAACAGAGTGGAACTACCACCTCCCGTGATCTGGACACAAGGCTTCTGTGAATGCATCCTAAGATTGCATTAGACCAACAGAGGTTTATTCAAGGTGTGAGTTGTTTTGATTTAACTAAAGGGGGGGGGAGGATAGCAAAGCAATAAATATGTCAAAATAGGGGATACATGTGTAAAGGTATACTAGCGCACTGGTATACTAGTTTACTAAAAATAAATAACAGAAGGGTGGGGGGGGGGATAATGAAAACAATCACCCCCACCTGCAGGCCAGAATTCTGTTGCATAAGTCCAGTTCCTCCGTCCCCGTAGCATACAGGATGGCTCTTCAGTTTGTGCCCTGCACTGTGGCAACGAGGGGAATTTATTTATTTATTTATTATTTATTACTTTAGATTTGTATCCCGCGTAGCCGGGGCAAAATTTGTATCTTGCCTAGCCGGGGCAAAAGAAAAGAGGAAGGGTTTGGCTGTGCAGGACTGCCGTATTTTTCTTTCTGGACTGAGCTATTGTGCTGCCAGAAGTTCAACAGGTCGTGCATCACCCATTGCAAGAGGTATGCTGAGGGATGCTAAGTGCCCCCTGACTGTCGGCGGGGGATGGGGGGGTAGGGTTGCTCGATCGGGGTCAGGAAACTCCTGGAGATTGGTGGATGGAGCCTGGGGAGGACAGGGACCTCCATGCTGGGATACAAGGCCACAGAACCCACCCTTCAAAGCATCCATTTTCTCCAGGGGAACTGATCTCTGTAGTCTGGAGAGGAGCTGGAATTCCGGAGGATCCCCAGGTCCTACCTGGAGGCTGGCATCCCTATGCTAGAAAGAGCTTCAACTCTTGAATTTCTGCCTCTCGTGTTGTTATTGTGGGTTGAGGGAAAAGGAAGCAGAGATATAGGGAACCTGCAGGTGATATTGGTGGGGGGAAAGCACAAGTCTACCGCAAGAGCATTCCTGAATTGTTACGATGGGTATTTGCCTCTGATTTTCTGTAACATTCCAGGTTTTTAGTGCAGGGCTCGGCAACTGGGAGGCCCCAGGGTGCCACGGACCTTAGAAGTCCAGTTGTGGCAGCAAGGATTTAACTGTATAGTCTCTTGGCTACCCCCAGTAAAACCCCAATGCTTATTTATCATTTCTGCAGTAATTATAATAATTATTTTTTTCAAAAAACAAAAGAGACAGTATGCGAATCCAGTAACAACTAACTACATCTAAGAATGTTCTTTATTAGTTACACTATTCTCCTAACTTGTTCAGTGTTCATATTTAAACCCATGCTAATACTTTAGATCGCATTGATTCTGTAGAGCCGTTCATATTCCAAAAATGTAGCAAGAGGTGTCTGTTGCTGTCTGGAGATCTTTTGTGCTAAATAACTATCTTTTCCATATTGCACACACAGAGAGAGAGAGAGAGCTTTTTTATACATTAACATTATATTCTAAATTCTCCGATACCACTAATCCAAATTTGGTTTGATATTTTGATAAGTTTGATATTTTGGTTTGATAAGTTTGATATTTTCCAGTGCTTTTGCCATCGTCATTCCTGCCGTAACTTGTAACTGCCGTACCAAATACCAAACATGCTAGCAATTTATCTACATTGAAATTTAATAAACTCTCTTTCAGAATATTCTAGCTAATGGACAGCACTAATGTGCTGACTTCCTTCCCATAGTCCCAACATGAATTGAACTCATCTCCCAACCTCAGGGGTAGAGATGTAAAATTTCCGGAAATTTTGAAGCTCAGAACCCCCCCGGTTTTTTTCTGTTTTTTTGGGGGGGCGGAAACGGAAATTTTCAGAAAAATTGAAAAAAATGCTACATTAGCACTTTTTTTTCCTTTTCCAGATTGAAAGTCATTTTGTTACTTTAGGAGCATAAAATATGACTATGGACATTTTTACTTGGCATGAAATGATCACAACTAGCATATTAAAAATATAGTGTATCCAAACAATTATTATGAACAGAATACCCACCCACATGCAAAAACAAAACTGAACCCTTTTTCTTTTCTTGTGACAACAGCACCTCCTAAAGGCAGAAATGCATCTTGTTCTTGCATTGGAGAGTTCAGTTTGTAACCTAGGACTTGCTTGTCTTCAGTGCACAGAAATTAGATCAATCTGATACCATACATATTTTTTAAAAATGATTTGGAAAATATTTGAACACCTTGTCTTAAAATTATTTTATTCATCATGTTAAAATAAAATGTTCCATAATCAATTTCTTTTCTTTTCCTTTTTCAATTTGTCCAATTTTTCGGAAAAAAACAAAAAAGGCTTCAGGAAAAAAACAGAGAGAAAAAAACTCCCCCCCCCCTAATTTTTCTGTTTTTTCCCCCAGGCCTTCACATCTCTACTCAGGGGTGTCAAAAGACCATCTATACAGTACATTAATATGGTTTTCTATAATTTCAATATTTTTGGAGAAACGATACACATCTGCAAAAATTGAGTTCCGAATTCTCTCTGGAATTTCTATCGCTATATTGTATCCTCATTTTTCTTTATGCTTTCTCCTCCCTTTGGAAAAATAAATATAACTTTCCAAGTATACTCTTCAGATCTTATTTATCATTTCGTATCAGAGTATGTTTTGTTGTCTGACACGGAAATGCATATGCATGAAGCTCTTGCCATTGCTTATATTAACGTTACGCCATTCAGTGCTTGTGAATCCATTCATTTCTTAACCAGCTGCTTTCTATACTGGCTTCCAAATTCAATTAGATTGAGCTTTTTTAAAGCAATAACGTTATGAAGAATTGGGGAGAAGTCAGGTTGTGCTTAGAGGTTGGCTTTTTGATGTGGTGAGGTCAATTAAGGGGAGCCCATATTTATTTATATACAATAAGTATTTTGTCATAGCCTTTTTAAAAAAAAGGTGAGAAACTGTGAAGAATTTGGGGTTAGGCTAGAAATTATAGTCATTATAATATAAATCAGCAAAGCTTGGAAAATGCTCCTAAATTTTGGGTCTGGCTTCTAAAGCCAAAGTAACTTTGTCAAGACCTGGTTTATTCAGCAGAAAGTGAAGGAAAGGGAGACCAGGGTAATTCCTAGGGTTTTGCCTCACCTTTCCTGTTTTGCCTCTCCAGATAAACTCTAATTTAGGCCCCGTTGAAATACTCAACAGAGGCATTTTTTTGGGCCTGTATTGCAGGGGTTTTTTTTTGTTTTTTTTTTTAAACAAGTTTGCTTCTTATGAACAACAACAAAAAATACCCCCTGAACACTGAAAAGCGGCAGACTGGTGCAAAAAATCCTGGCCGCTTCACCCTGACATGCTGCTTTTCTACATGCGGGTCGTTTTGTTCACTCAGTCAGGCAATATTCTCCACCTGCGGCCACAAGTGCTGCAGTCCAGGGGAAAACTTGCTTCTGTTGTGTATAAAGAAATTTAAGAGAGATTATGTGAGGCCAGGACCAGTGCTCCCTCTAAGCTGTGGAGTCTCGTGAGCAAAAATTCTACTTTGTGAGCTCCTGGCATTCAAGTTGTGAGCGAGCGATTTGGCTGCTGCATCAATTAATTGGCTCTGGAGCCATCTTTCCTGAGCTAAGACAGAAATGTGTGAGCTGGAAAAAAACAGGATCACGAAACCGCGGGGAAAATCGGGCGAAGCCCCATGTCAAAACGCGGCCACGTGGCTTTGAGTGGGAAATTGACTGATAGCAGTGGGGCCAAGGGAGGCGTGACCACGGCGCAGCTCTTGTGTGAAATCGGTCTGAGCTAGCTCACACTAAGTCAGCTTAGAGGTAACACTGGTGATGACCACAGGCAGTGGGAGCAGTTGATCTGTACAGTTCAGTACAGAGGGGCCGTGGCTCAGTGGTAGAGCCTGGACTTGGCATGTGGAAGCCCCAGGTTCAATCCCCGGCGTCTCCAGTTGAAAGGACCAGGTGGTAGCTGATGGGAAAGACCTTTCTCTGTTTCAGACCCTGGCGAGAGCCACTGCCAGTCCGAGTAGACAGCGCTGACCTTGATGGATCAAGGGTCTGATTCAGTAGAAGGCAGCTTCAGGTGTTCGTGTACAGGGGACAAGCTCTTTTTTGGATTGGCCCCTGTGAAGTCAGAGCGTTTTCTGAGAGTCCTGGTGAAAAGATGGATCTCCCTGTTGGCCACTGGACGTCTGGTAGACGACACTGCTTTAGCTGTAGCACTCTGGGCGCACGTGCGCGTGTGTGTGTGTGTGGAAAGTGTCCTCAAGTCGCGGCCGATTTAAAGTGACCCCGTGAGCCAGTTTGGTGTAGTGGCTAAGTGCGCGGATTCTAATCTGGGAGAACCGGGTTTGATTCCCCGCTCCTCCACTCGCACCTGCTGGGTGACCTTGAGTTAGTCACAAGTTCTGTCAGACCTGTCCTTGAAAAAAGAGCAGTTTCTGTCAAGAGCTCTCTCAGCTCCGCCTACCTCACAGGGTGTCTGTCTGTTGTGGGGAGGGGAAACGAGCTTGCAAGCCCCTCTGAGACTCCCTTGGGTAGTGAAGGGCCATGGGGTATAAATCCAATCCCTCCTCCTCCTCCTCCTCCTTCTTCTACCTCTCAGGGGGTGTCTGTTGTGGGGAGGGGAGGGGAAGGGAAAGGAGTTTGTCAGCTGCTCTGAGACTCCTTCGGGTAGTGAAGGGCCATGGGGTATACATCCAACTTCTTCTTCTTCTTCTTCTTCTTCTTCTTCTTCTTCTTCTTCTTCTTCTTCTTCTTCTTCTTCTTCTTCTTCTTCTTCTTCTTCTTGCTCAGAGGTGGTTTGCCCTGCGTAGCAACCCTGGGCTGCCTTGGTGTTCTCCCATCCAGATACTAACCAGGGCTGACCTGCGTAGCTTCTGAGACCTTAGAAGACCGGGCTAACCTTGCCCATCGAGCTCAGCACTAGAGATGCCAGCAGACGTGATGTGGTCTTTGTGGCCCCGTTCAAAGGGATATCGGTGTACACCGAACCAAATGCACATAAAGCCACAGAAACGGCTGTATTTGCAGTTGAGCACTTGGTATCAAGGCGAGCCAGCGGCAGTGACTGAGAGGTCAGAGTTGACCAGGACAGCAAGACCTCTGTCGTCTCCTTGGCTCTCATTCTGACTGATAGAAGCGGGGCCAAGGGAGGCGTGATCACGGCGCAGCTCTGGTGTGAAATCGGTCTGGGCTAGCTCACACTAACTCAGCTTAGAGGCAGCACCCCGCTCTCATGCTTGCTTCTCCACAGTTGGACCCACGGCACGAAGGGCCACTATCCCCGCACACCCCAGCTGGAACTTTCTGTGCTGGCTGAAGAAATGCTTTTACCCTTATTAGTCCTGACTAATGATTTATTATTCATTATTATTATTATTTATACTAGCAGGAGCATCTGAACCAGCCGCCACCTCCCCGCCCCATGTTATTGGTCTGTCTGGAATCTGTTGGCTGGAATGGCTCGGGAGACGTTCAGACAGCCCCCTTAGAAAGGGACAGATGCTGTGTTTTATTTATTTATTTAATTTATAGTCCTACATAGCCTAAATTGACAAAGGCCCTCCAAATCATCTATCCAAACACAGCCCACAAATGCACGCGCACACAAAATAAAAGGAAAGGAAATGAAATCCAACAAATACCATTTGCCAGTCTGGAAACATTTTTTTGCATTTATAGATGCCGACGAGATAGGCAGCATCAACTTTTATAAGAGCCGTTTTCGCACTGGCGGAATAAATATTTCAGATTCCTGTGTGCCGGGATCAAATTTCTGTATGTCATGTCCGAGACTCCCCCCTCCCCCCATTTGTTAGTGCAGAGAAATCTGGATTCGCTGCAGACTCGTAACGTTAACGTGGTATTGCTGCATTATTAGCTTGGCTGGTGTTGGTCACAATTATGACTTTCCATCTCAGGGTCATCTCTTTCGTTTCTTCAGACTAGCTTTGTGCCTCTGAAAATTTTCAGTAGGGTGCAAAGCTGTGTAAGGTAATGGGGCTGTTCCTTTGAAACATGAAAGCATTGTCGGTTACGGAGTTGCCTGCATGGGCGTTGCCAGCGCCGCAAACAAACTGTAGTTCAGACTGAGCTTCAAGCGTCGTTGACTGCGGATGAGCGGCGGTCGCTTGCAGAGTATCTGCAGGCCTGACTTACATTTCCCAGGGCAAAGCGAACAAAATGAATCCCCCTCCAATTACTTTCTTAAACTAAGTTTGGTTGCTTAAAAAAAAAAAAAGAATCTAGAACTTCTTGCCTTTTTGGTAGACGGTTTGGCAGGAGTCGGTATTTGAAACAGGTCGGGACTGAACAGGGGGTATGATCCTTTTTTTTGTTTTTGCTTTCTACCATAAGTGCATATTAATAGTTTGTTCTTGACACTTAATAATCCCAGTGGTTGTTGCGCGCCTCCCGCTCTACCTGCCTGAGCCTGAAGAGGGGAAGAGAGTAATTTGAGAATGGAATGTGCATTGTAGCCAGCCTTGGTGCTGCAGTTGGGCTGCTGCTAATTCAGGAAATGCAACACAGCCGCATCCCACGCTCCCTCTAAGTTGTGGATTCTTGTGAGCAAAAGTTTGTGAGCTACGGGCATTAAGAGTTGTGAGGGAGCGATCTGGCTACTGCATAATTTAGTTTGCTCTGGAGCCATCCTTCCTGAGCTAAAAAACTGCGAGCTAGCTGACACTAACGCAGCATCCCATGCGAAGTGGCCTGAGCCCTAACAATTCAGGCGCTCCTATACTGGGAGGCCAGTGACCAACACAGACTGGGACCAGTGTTCCCTCTAAGCTGAGTTAGTGTGAGCTAGCTCACAGTTTCTTAGCCTCCAGCTCACACATTTTTGTCTCAGCTCAGGAAGGATGGCTCCAGAGCAAACTAGGTTATGCAGTAGCCAAATCACTCGCTCACAATTTTAATGCTACTAGCGCACAAAGTAGAATTTTTGCTCGCAAGACTCCACAGCTTAGAGGGAACATTGACTGGGACCCTTCTTGGGCCTTGGAGCTCTCTGGCAGTGAGGGGCGTACAAAAGTTCGGCAATGTGTCGGTGTGCAAGGAGGTACAGAAGGGTTGTGCCCACTGGATGTAGGATATCTGTAGACTGGACTCTCCGCTACTTACTGGACAGGACACAAGTTTGTTGTCTTGAAGCCTGAAGGGTTCTAGAAATCTGCCTGGCCAGGAACGGAGAAGTGTGTGGGTAATGACGGGGGTGGGGTGGGGGGCTAGGTTTTTCCTAGTGTTTGCTGTGAAAACGGAGGCTGTGGTTTTCCTTCCCCGCCCCAAGCGCACAGCCACGACGGTGTGGAACGCATGCAGGCTTGGTTGCCAACCTCCTGGTGGTACCTGAAGAACTGCCGGAGTTACAGCCGCTCTCCCGGCACCAGAGATCAGTTCCCCTGGAGGAATGGCGGGTTTGGAAGGTGAACATTGTGGCATTATACCCTGCCGAGGTCCTTTCCGCCTGCTATGAAACTAATTAAGCTTATGCTTCGGGGGCCCTCATCCTGGAGGGGCCCTGAAGCAACTTTGTGTTTTTTTTAAAAAAAAAATGAGCGAATTTTTCAACAAAATTGATGGAGGTTTTTTTTAAGCGTTTGTTATTAAAATAAGGCTATTCCAGTGGCAGAATCATAAGCCTGTTGGTTGAAGGACTTAATATTGACCTTAGAATATGCTCTGATGCCCATTGCGTATGGCCTCAAAATGTCCCTGTAATTGTTCAGGTTTCAACATTTTCTCGTGGGCCTGCCGCACGGCTGCCCTATTGTTGCCGGTTGAGAAGCCCCCCCCCCAAACAATTCAAGCTTCAGGGTCTCAAAAATGTAGGTCCGCCACTGCTCCCATCCCCAAACTTCATCCTCCCCAGGCTCCAACCCCCAAGTCTCCGGGAATTTCCCAACCTGGAGTTGGCAACCCTAATGCAGGGATGAGCGGCCCGCTCTCTCCCCCTTTGTCTCTGGTCGAATCTGCATTTGCATTTTTAAATCAGTTTCATACTGCTGTGACGCCGTCTTTCTCTATGCTTCTTTGAGTGTTGTTTGGAGAAGATTCTTTTAAAGCGGTGCGGAGGTGCAATGACAGTGGAGCCGTCCCAAAGGACGATAAACATATGTGGACATGCAAAAGTATGCTAGCACTCTCGAGGTGTGAAAACGACACCAAATGTAGACACCGGTGGGAAAGACAGATGTAGATTCAGCCTATGTCTCTCTGCAGTGGGCTGACCTTTCCTGAGAAACTGCTTACGGCTCTCCTCTCCAGTTCTCCCTCTCCGGCCCAAGGCCACAGCCCCCCCCCCAGACATTTCTCCTCTGTGCCCCTCTGTGTTAATACTAGGGTTGCCCCCAACGTGCCCGACGCAATGACGTCACTTCCGGGTGGCATCAAGCGCGCGCGCCGAACAACTCCCGGAGAGAGCCGGGACTCCCCCGCTACAGGACTAGGTAGGGCTTGGCAACCCTACTTTATCCCTCCCATAAAGGGTTCCGGGGTCCTCTTCTGTTCAGCATCATGGAGAGGAAGCCGCCCTGAGCCTGCTTTGCAGGGAGAGTGGGATATAAATGGAAGGGAATAAATAACTCAATAAACAAAGGAGCAAGGCCCAGGCTGCTTGTTTGTATTAGTGATACCTTTTTCATGACTGGGAACAGGGGTAGTGTAGTAGCCAAGTGTGTGAGCCGTGAGCCAGGAAGCCCCCGTCCAAAAGGCAGACGAGGGGTGTTCCCAGGGGTGAAGTATACCCTCTGGCACCATGTCCCCTTCCCCCATGCAGTGCCTTGCTGGGCAGGCCTGCGGTCATCTGTCACTCCCCTTGGGAAGGACATTTCTTCTGGCTGTGGAGTGGGGAAGGAGAGTTTCCAAGGTGACTTCAGCTGTTTCCTTCCCTTTCCCTGTGTTTTACAGAAGTCCTTCCAGCAGAGTGCAGGGGGTTGGACCTGCAAGGTCCCTTCCAACTCTAACATTCTATGATTCTATAAGAGAAGCCAGTGTTGGATCAGGCCAGTGGCCCATCCAGTCCAACACTCTGTGTCACACAGTGGCCAAAAACACCAGGGGCCATCAGGAGGTCCAGCAGTGGGGCCAGGATTCCAGAAGCCTTCCCACTGCCACCTCCCAAGCACCAAGAATGCAGAGCATCCCTTGACCCAGACATAAGAACATAAGAGAAGTCAATGTTGGATCAGGCCGGTGGCCCATCCAGTCCAACACTCTGTGTCACACAGTGGCCAAAAGTACCAGGTGCCCTCAGGAGGTCCAGCAGTGGGGTCAGGGCACTAGAAGCCCTCCCACTGTGCCCCCTCCAAGCACCAAGACTACAGAGCATCCCTTGCCCCAGACTGAGAGTTCCTACCTATACCTTGTGGCTAAGAGCCCCTGAGGGACCTCTGCTCCAGATGCGTATCTGATTCCCTCTTATAAGAACCTAAGAGAAGCCCATGTTGGATCAGGCCAGTGGCCCATCCAGCCCAACACTCTATGTCACACAGTGGCCAGAAATACCAGTGCCATCAGGAGGTCCACCAGTGGGGCCAGGACATTAGAAGCCCTCCCACTGTTGACCCCCCCAAGCACCAAGAAGACAGAGCATCCCTTGCCCCAGAGCCCCTATCTATACCTTGTGGCTAAGAGCCACTGATGGACCTCTGCTCCATAGGCTTATCTAATTCCCTCTTGAACCTGTCCATGCTTGTAGCCACCACCACTTCCTGTGGCAGTGAATTCCAAGTGTTAATCACTCTTTGGGTGAAGAAGGACTTCCTTTTATCTGTTCTAATCTGACCGCTCAGCAATTTCATGGAGTGCCCACGAGTTCTTGTATTGTGAGAAAGGGAGAAAAGTACCTCTTTCCCTTTTTCTTCCTCCCTTGCCCCCCGCGGTTCCCCCCCCCCCCTTCCCGGTCTTAAGTTTGTGGCTTTTTTTTTTAAAAAAAAGTACAGTTAGAAAGTTCAAAACTATTTCTGTGTTAGAGAGCATGCATTCACTTTGGGCCATTTCTAAATCTTCTGTCGCCAGTCATGCTTGTCCCACCCTGCAGCACCCCTACTGGATTGGTGCCTCTGAGCCAGACGAACCTTTCAGGCAGATAGATTGAGATGGGGCGGCCGTGTTGGTCTGTCTGTAGCAGCGGAAAAGAGCAAGAGCCTGAAAGACTCACAAGATTTGTGGCAGAGAAGGAGTTTTCGTGAATCACTGAAGCAACGACCAGTGTTCCCTCTAAGCTGAGTTAGTGTGAGCTAGCTCACAGCTTTTTAGCCTCTTTTGTTGTTCAGTCGCACAGTCGAGTCCGACTCTTCGCGACCCCATGGACCAGGCCCTCCTGTCTTCCGCCGTCCTCTGAAGTTTGCTGAATTTCATGTTCGTTGCATCTATGACACTGTCTGACCATCTCATCCTTTGCCGTCCCCGTCTTCTTTGACCTTCAATCTTTCCCAGCATCAGGGTCTTCTCCAGGGAGTGCTCCCTTCTCATTTGGTGGCCAAATTTTAGCCTCTAGCTCACACATTTTTGTCTTAGCTCAGGGAGGATGGCTCCAGAGCAAACTAATTTATGCAGCAGCCGAATCGCTCACTCACAACTTTAATGCCAGTGGCTCACAAAGTAGAATTTTTGGTCACAAGACTCCACAGCTTAGAGGGAACATTGGCAACGACTCACGGAAGCTCCCACCTGCGGCTG
>NW_015170325.1:371095-377440 GCF_001447785.1 Gekko japonicus | reverse complement strand
CATAGCGCTCATTGCTCGGAGGACATCCCGGTTATAAGGGAAGAGGTCTGGCACCATTGCTGTTCCTCTCCTGAGAGAAGCAACAGATTATTTATGTCAGTTTTTTTTTTAAAAAAATTGTCTTCGAGCTTTGTGTCGAGGGAGATAGTGAGGAAGGCTTTATCCCTGCGAATTGCAGCCCTTGCACCAGCCCTGGCGAACCTGCAGGCCTCACCTGAGGTCTTGCCTCCTGCAGGCTTTGCCTATTACGTTGGTTTTGTCGCGCATCCGTTCCGATCCAGTCTGCTCAGAAAGGCTGCTGAGAATGGGCCTCGGTGAAGCAGAGCTGCACGGGAAAGAGGAGAGGCGGAAGGCAGACCAGCGCCTCTGCTCCAGCCCACCTGCTTAGCGGGTTTGTACGTGGATACAAACACGGCGGCCTGGAACCGCCGGTGTCCTCCTGCTCTTTTCGAGCGGATGTCCGGCACTTCTCTGATGCTGTGTCAGAAAGTGCGAAAGGTCTTTAAAAATGAAACTGAGATGAGCAAAGGCTACCTGTGAGCAGGCGAGAGACAGGCCGGAAGCCTCGGAATGAAGAGGTTGGATGCAGGCTGTGCAAGAACACATAAACACAAGACGGGGCTCTTCCACCGGGCTTTCGGTTGAAGCAGCGGGCCTCCCCCTCCCTGGGTCCGTCCCCATCTGTAGCCTGTATCCTAAATCTTATAGTCTAACAGGGCTCTTTTTGTAGAAAAAGCCCAGCAGGAACTCATTAGTATAATAGGCCACACCCAACAGCAGAAACCATTAGCATATTAGGCCACACCCCCTGACAGCACAGCTCATTAGCATATTAGGCCACACCCCACATGTTACCAGGCGTGGTCATCCAACCACACCCACCTTTTTCTTCTTATTCTGTTTACTTTATTGTCAAAACCCTGGGCTTTTTTTTGTAGCAGGAACTTCTTTGCATGTTAGGCCACACACCCCTAATGTAGCCAATCCTAATGAGTGTCTGCTGTTAGGTGTGGCCTATTATGCTAATGAGTTCCTGCTGGGCGTGGCCAACTCAGGAGCCAGCCGGAACTCCGTTCCTGTGCGCTCCTGCCCAAAAATAGCCCTGCTTATAGATCTCCTGCAAATTTAAATTCTAGTACCATCAACCACTGAGATATCTGGGTTTTTTTTTAACTAGAGTTGTATGGTACATATGAGCTATGTTATTTTATATTGTGTTTTAATGTGGTTTTAATTGTATTGTATTTTATACTGTTGGAACCCGCCCTGAGCCCATTAGGGCAGGATATAAATCCAAATAAATAAATAAAATAAATAAAGCCCCCATTCACGTGGAGGATTTGCCGTGCTAAAGGCACGAATGTCAGGCGGATTTTCGGGGCGCGATCACACCGCAATATCTGGGAAGCGTAGTGCACCTGTGGCCAACCCGTGGCGTCCTGTCAAAGATACGCAGTAAAAAAGTACCGCAGAATGTGCACTAGTATCCGGAAAATGCGGGGCAGGGGTGGCAGTCTGATCGCGGGAGCGCTAGTATCCCATGGTCCTGTCACAAACCGGATGTTTTTCGTAAGCGCATGTGCACAAACACGTAAATGAAAGCAGTGCTGCTCTGTGGAACTGTGCATGTGCACAAACATGAAACGCTTGCCACGCTGCTTCTTTGCCACGCTCCAGCATCGTCGTGTGATCGCCAGCTAACAGCCTAAGCGCGGAGACTTGGGGGACTGTCTGATTGGGCTACCGCATTTTATTTTGCTCCGGGGCAAACAGCCACGCCTCCCCCCCCCTGCGTTATCTGGCCCATGTGACTAGAGTTGGGAAGGCCTGGAAAAAAACCGGAAAAATTTGGGAAAAAACTTTTTTTCCCCGAAGCCTTTTTTGTTTTGTTCTGAAAAATTGGAAAAATTGAAAAAAAGAAAAGAAAAGAAATTGATTATGGAACGTTTTATTTTAACATGATGAATAAAATATTTTAAGACAAGGTGTTCAAATATTTTCAAAATCATTTCTAAAATATATATATGGTATCAGATTGATCTAATTTCTGTGCACTGAGGACAAGCAAGTCCTAGGTTACAAACTGAATTCTCCAATGCAAGAACAAGATGCATTTCTTCCTTTAGGAGGTGCTGTTGTCACCAGAAAAGAAAAAGTTTTAAGTTTTGTTTTTGCATGTGGGTGGGTATTCTGTTTGTAATAATTGTTTGGATACACTATATTTTTAATATGCTAGTTGTGATAATTTCATGCCAAGTAAAAATGTCCATAGTCATATTTTATGTTCCTAAAGTAACAGAATGACTTTCAATCTAGAAAAGACAAAAGAAATGCTAGTGTAGCATTTTTTTCAATTTTCCCAAAAATTTCAGTTCCCCCCCAAAAAAAACTGGGAAAAAAACGGGTTTTCCCCCCCCAAGCTTCAAAATTTCCGGAAATTTTACATCTCTAGTCAGTCCCTCAAGGTCTGTGGTATCTGCTCAGATGGGCAGCAGCTCTCCAGAGTCTCAGGCGGAGGTCTTTCCCATCACCTCCTGCCTGGGCCTTTGAACTGGAGATGCCGGGGATTGAACCTGGGACCTTCTGTGTGTAAAACAGAGGCTCTGCCACTGAGCCACAGCCCCTCCCCTGAATTTTCATATTAGACCATTCAGTGACAGAACCAATAACAGAAGATGATGCCCGTGTGTCATAGAGAGCGGGCAGGGAAGAACTAGAGAAAACACAGGAAATACAATGGATGCAGCACGACCTAAAACGGCGGTAAAGATGATGGTTTGAGCAGCGTTTTAAATCTCTGTCTCTTATGTTCCCATACTGTAGCATTAGAGTTCCCCGGCGTGAGGAGCAGGCTTTTGGTTCTCTGACAGCTGTGGCCCTTGACCGGAGACTCTTGTGTTGGAAGGTGAATGGCCAGTTCCTCCAGTGTTGCAGATGTTAACTTTCCTGGGGCTAGACTTTTTAATTTTTCTGCAGTAGTGGAAACTGCTTTGAGCAAATTTTGCAGTTCCGCCGTTGTACAGAATCTGTATCACTTCACTAGGAAAATGCGAATCTGTCCTTTCTCCCCAAAGCTGGGGAAGAGAAGCAATTTGGTCGAGGTTGCCAGCCATGTATAGGTTCTGCTTTGGCAATCTGTTTGACATCATTGTGCTTTACTTCTGCCTTTACGCGGTGAGTAAGAGGCAGCCATGGAAAGGCCTGCTTTTCATAAATGGGTCTAGATCTGGTTGTAACCCCCTTATCATGAAGGCATTCGCAACGTCTGTTGGCATTGATTTCTGTATAGGCCAAGTGCTTGAAAACACTTGTCGAATATTTTCCTCTTTGAAACAAGTGAAATGTTTTTTTCAGGACGGGGTTTTACTCACTCAGAATGTATTGTGTGAAGATCTAAGGACGTTTTTCAAGTTTTCCAAAGGACATTTTTGGGAGCGATGGGGGAAAAAAGCCATCCCGTGATGTTTTCTTTTTCTTTTGGACTGAATGAAATACTATTCAAGACAATTTTGGGGGGAAATTTTGGAGACCACGGTTAATTATTTTTTAATGTGAAATGTCTTTTAAGACAAGGTTTTATTCAGTTAAAAGGAATAGCGTGAAAAAGCTGAGGACTCCCCCCCCCCTTTTCCCATCCAAAAAATCAAGAAATTTGGGGAAGTTTTAAAAAGGCATATGAAATATATTTTTATCTGAATGAATAAAATATATGAAGATATTATAGTTTGCTGCAGTTTGGAGCTCTCACTTTCATTTTGGGCGTATTTGGAATTTTGTTTGTAGAAAACTAAGACATTTACAGGCTGTTGCAGATTTCCCGGGCTGCGTGGCCGGGGTCATGGCATTGTAGGACCCGACGTTTCGCCAGCAGCTGTGACTGGCATCCTCAGAGGTATCAGCCTTCGACAACATATTAAGAAATTTATACTTTTAAATTTCACGAATATTCCAATTAATACAATTCTATATGCTAAATTAAAAACGATGCCTTTCAAAGCTCCAAAATAGGTTTAGGTTTGGTAGAAAACAACTGCTTGATATATTTCACCCCACCCCACCCATATTTCCACATTTTTCTGAAAACAAAAACAGAAAGAAAAATTCTTTTTTCCACCTGAGGCTCCAAAATTTTCAGAAATTTCCCGTTTGTACAGAGGAGTCCTGCCCATGTTGAACTTTGTGCTTCAGTTTGGGGCTTTCTGTCAGGGGCTCCTCTAGCTCTTTAAAGCAGTACCAGCTTTCTCCTGCCTTTTGCGAGGTTCCATTTTTCACCATTTCTTTCCCCCCTTTCTTTCCCTTTTAGAGCTCACACTTAAATATATGAATATATGTCTGTATGTGTGTATACACGCACACACACATATATAGACACACATGCATCATCATCCATGCTATCCCTTCTTGCTGTACAGCAGAAGCAAAAAGCCCAGCAGTTTCGTAATTCCCAAATGCGACTATTTTACAGCACCTCAAATCCAGTTATTTCATTATCTAGTTTCACGCCCCCCCTTCCCCCCCAGCTCCTTGCTTAGCCTTTGTTGAAATGCGTATGGCCGCTTTCGTGATTGGGTGCAGTCGCTCCAGATCGTTGTTTATAAAGGAAATAAAAGAAGCACGCACCACTCCACATTTTACAGTGTGAACAGGAAGCACATCTGTTTGAGAGCAATCTGCGGGTGGGACGTCCATTGGGCCAGAGACCCTTTCGTGTTACTTTTTCGTGCGGGGAAGTGGCCAGGATTTCCAGACGACTCATCCATGCCTCTGTAACTTCCGAGAAGTCCGATGTTCGTCTTGGAGTCGGGTTTGACTTGCTTTCTAGACCTTTATGGTCCGGCTCTAAGGGCACTGCATCTATACGCATTTCCCAGCCATTACTCCTGTGTGGCTTGTAGGGGAACAGGTTATTTGTGGTTAGATTATATCATTCCTAGGAAACACTCTGCCCCAATGGTTCTGTTCCTACTTGACAGATAGATTCCTGAAAAGGGTGCTGGGGGGGGAATCTTTTTTTCTTCTTCGTGGTGCTCATGCTGTGAAGGACTGTGAGGTCTTGTCCCGTTCCCCCGTGCTGCTGAACATCTGCTTGAAACCGCAGGAAGTGAAGAGCCAGCAATATGCAGGCGATGCCCAGCTCCCTGTGGCAGGCAGTGGACGTGCTGAGCTGATTCTGGAGCGACATAAAGGTTAGACTACTGTCACGCAGCCATACCTGGGGCTGCCTTTGAAAAGTGCTTGGAACCTTCAGCTGGCCCCGAAAACTATGATGAAGTTATTAAACGAGGACTTTCAATAGATGGTGAGCATACAAGAGGATCTGCACTCTGTTTGCCACTGGGTGTATTTCTGGGCACAACTCGCGTGCTGGTTTTAACCCATAAATCCCTAAAGTACTTGGGACTGAGATATAAATCTGCCCGCACACTTAGACTTTCATCTGACGACCTGATCCAGTGGGATCGAGGAGGAATTCGGAGTCTGGCAGCCGCTGACAGCCCATTTTGATTGTTCGTCACCAAATGGTCTTCCCCAGAGTTGTTTTGTAGCCCTGCCTTTTAGGTGTAAGAGAAAGACACTTTGGAGTTTCTGTCTGAAGGCTGCTGACTTCTTTTGTTTCTTCGCTGGTGGGCTCCGCTCTGGCAATGCAAAATGGGCCATGCGCGTTTGGTCAGCATAGGAGTGGCCGGGAGTCTCCCAGAATGTGACCGTGGCCCCACCCCCCATTTCCTCCACTTGCATGCAAGATCATGCCAGTATGATGCTGCACTGGTGTTCTGCCCACCAATGCCCCACTTTTGGTGCTGTATTTATTTACCCTCTGCTCCCTCTGAGAGCCAGTTTGGTGCAGTGGTTAAGTGCGCGGACTCTAATCTGGGAGATTCCCCACTCCTCCACTTGCACCTGGCTGGATGACCTTGGGCCAGCCATATAGTTCTGACAAGAGCTGTCCTTGAAAAAAGAGCATTTTCTGTTAGAGCTCTCTGGGCCCCCACCGACCTCACAGGCAATGCTCCCTCTAAGCTGTGGAGTCTTGTGAGCAAAGATTCGACTCTGTGAGCAGCCGGCATTACACTTGTGAGTGAAGGATTTGGCTTCTGCATAAATTAGTTTGTGCTGGAGCCCCATCTTTCCTGAGCTAAGACAAAAAAACGTGTGAGCCGGAGGCTAAAAAACTGTGAGCTAGCTCACACTAACTCAGCTTAGAGGGAACACTGCTCACAGGGTGTCTGTTGTGGGGAGGGGAAGGGATAAGGAGATTGTCAGCTGCTCTGAGACTCCTTTGGGTAGAGAAGGGCCATGGGGTATAAATCCAATCTCCTCCTCCTCCTCCTCCTCCTCCTCCTC
>NW_015170325.1:369219-371058 GCF_001447785.1 Gekko japonicus | reverse complement strand
CTCCTCTTCTTCTTCTTCTTCTTCTTCTTCTTCTTCTTCTTCTTCTTCTTCTTCTTCTTCTTCTTCTTCTTCTTCTTCTTCTTCTTCTTCTTCTTTGCGTGTGACGCTCCTAGCAGCTTTTGGGAGAGTAAAGTTTAAACTGAGGCAAAAGACAAACGTGTGTGTGTGTGTGTGTGTGTGTGCGTGCATTATCCTTGAATCCTCATTTGGAGGATCGGAACTGATGTTTGTGTCCTGAGGTACTGGTAACAGGTTTGCAGAGTTAGCAGTTTGCTGTCTTGAAGCTTGCTTTCATCGGTGGCTGTGTGCTTCCTTTCTCTGCAAAGTGCCTGTTCTCTACAGTTTCTATAATCAAATCCTCTCCACCCCCAGGTGTGTGTTATAAGTGTGTATGATAAGAGACCGGAGGGCTACCGTCCCATGATATACATGACTGAGATATGGCTGTCCTGGTGGGGGTGGGGGGGGGGGGGGGGTAATGTATTTGCTTTGGAGAGCTGTGATTGGCTGCAGGATTAGTTAGTCTCCTAAGCTGCATCGTGGCTCCGCAGGAGGCGTGGCAGGAGGCAGGTGGCTGGGATTGTTTTTTTGCTCGCTTTGAGTGTTTATACCTATGCCTAGACGTGGAATGCACTAACCTGGATGGCCCAGGCTAGCCCAATTCTATCAGATCTCAGAAGCTAAGCAGGATCAGCCCTGGTTAGAAGAGGAAGAAGAGGAGATTGGATCTATACCCCATGGCCCTTCACTACCCAGAGGAGTCTCAGAGGGGCTGACAAACTCCCTTCCCTTCCCCTCCCCACAACAGACACCCTGCGAGGTAGGCGGGGCTGAGAGAACTCTGACACAAACTGCTCTTTCAGGAACAGCTCTGACAGAACTACGGCTTGCCCAAGGTCATCCAGCAGGTGCCAGTGGAGGAGTGGGGAATCCAACCCGGTTCTCCCAGATTAGAGTCCGCGCACTTCACCACGACGCCAAACTGGGACTGAGTACTTGGATGGGAGACCACCCTGAGGCAGGCCATGGCAAGCCTCTTCTGAACATCTCTTGCCTTGGAAACCCTCCGGGGGTCGCCAGAAGTCGGCTGTGACTTGCCAGCACTTGGCTTCTCACCACCCCGACCCTGGACGACCCAGGCTAGCCTGATCTCGT
This sequence comes from Gekko japonicus, assembly GCF_001447785.1. Taxonomy (NCBI): domain Eukaryota; kingdom Metazoa; phylum Chordata; class Lepidosauria; order Squamata; family Gekkonidae; genus Gekko; species Gekko japonicus. The sequence goes on along the minus strand of NW_015170325.1, from coordinate 369,903 downwards.
CAGATCTCGGAAGCTAAGCGGGGCTGCCCCTGCTTCCTGCTTGGATGGGAGACCACCCAGGAAGCCCCAAGATCCCTTCCCAGAGGCAGGCAGTGGCAGCCCACCTCTCAATGTCTCTTGCCTTGAAAACCCCGTGAGGGGTCACCATGAATCGTCTGTGACTGGATGGCACGTTCTGAAGCGGCTTTAAAGATTGCAGTTCTGTCAAGAGCTCTCTCCGCCCCACTTACCTCACGGGGGGGGGGGGGCCTGTTGTGTGGAGGGGAAGGGAAAGGAGTTTGTGAGCCACTCTGAGACACCTTTGGGTAGTGAAGGGCCATGGGGTGTAAATCCAACCTTTCTCTTCTTCTTCTGAGATCCATCAATGGCTATTAGCCACAAGGTATAGATAGGGACTCTGGGGCAAGGGATGCTCTTTCTTCTTGGTGCTTGGGGGGGGGCAATGGTGGGAGGGCTTCTGGTGTCCTGGCCCCACTGCTGCACCTCCTGATGGCCCCTGGTATTTTTGGCCACTGTGTGACAGAGTGTTGAACTGGATGGGCCATTGGCCTGATCCAACATTTGGCTTCTCTTATAATAATAATAATAATCTTCTTCTTCTTCTTCTTCTTCTTCTTCTTCTTCTTCTTCTTCTTCTTCTTCTTCTTCTTCTTCTTCTTCTTCTTCTTCTTCTTCTTCTTCTTC